>NW_007585120.1:198807-207290 GCF_000523025.1 Cynoglossus semilaevis | reverse complement strand
GGGGGAGTGGTTTTCGACTTCCCGGGTGTGTGTTTAAATCTTGTAGGCCAATGGAAGAGAGAGGCTAAGCCTCTTGTGGCCAATCATATTATTGTTCTTGTTATCATGTGATGCCTGCAGTCGCCACTATGTGGCACTCTTGTTCCATGATTCAGCAGTGTTGGAAGAACCTTTTGTTGCTCAGTGGGGGGTTATCACAAGGGAGGTAGACGGAGCCATAAAGTCCAGTCAACCACAGGTGGTCATGTAGATCAAAAGGAATGGATGGCTTCGAGGTTCCCTGTGAGAAGGTAGATTGGGAGAGCTCCCATTGTTGTGTGAAGATCTCCCATTGTTCCCAGGGAGTAGAGGTGTTTTAGAAAGTTGGTGTGAAGAGAATTTGGGGAAATTCTCTTTGAATGTGTGGGGCTATGTGACTGTGTGTGCTCGGGAAAGCATTTTGGTATCTTAGCAGCTTCCTGCTGCAGACCCAACCAAATGTGAAAACCACTGAAATCTAACAATAGGTGTTATTAATTTAATGAAAAACTAGTACTGCAAAGGCGGCACCTAAATCCAACTGTACCAGGAAAAAGAAATTGGCCAGAATTTGCTACCATCAGCAAATAATATGTCCCTGGATCGATAGCAGCTTCTGTGAAACCACAACTTGTTCTTAGCCTCAGAGGGAAACTCTTGGTGAACCCAGGCTGCTGTAACAAACAGGAGCCGTTTTGGTTTGGTCTGCACCACTATGTGAGATTCTACACCATCTTCATCAGCTCATGCTGACCTCAATCCCTGTGCCCTTAGAGAGTGGAGACGTAGAATAAAAAGCCAACGTGCACGGATGGATGACATTTTTCATTTAACACTTTACAACACGGTTTATGCATTTTTAAAGAGTGGGGTCAGAGTTGCTGCACTGCACTCATTACGTTTAACCTTTTAATATTCATGCACATAACTAAAAAGTACATAGAGACGCAGCTCTGGGACATCAGTCAATTCATTTCTGGTTTTATAATTGCCGTCACCATTCAATATTTTTTCAGTTCTGGTGCTCAAACAATTAGTGTAATGGTATGCGATCTTATTCTGTTTGAAATTAGTGATTCATGGATTATGATCTGTCTTGTTCTTTTTTTATATTTTAGCAGGAACAAATCATATTTAAACATTGATCTTTTAAGGACATTGTGTATTACAGTATGTTGTTTTTTTATTATAAAAAAAACCTAATGCACAAATAGATGGCCATTATATTCAAGGTTTACAAACATATAGTTTTCTTCTCAGGCTGAATGAGCAGAGTTGTGCTTCAGGCAATTGCAAGGCATCTGCTGGAAATCTATCAAAACAAGTAATCATCCTACAGTACACCATACAATAAATTTGCAGTAGAGCAAGAAAATGCTTTAGAGTAAATCATTTTAAAATGTTACTGAAACACTTTTTTTGTGGTTCTGTGTGATTCTCTTAGGGGGTGTGGGAGGGTTTGCTACTCAACACTGGAATTTAATGCTGACAGTGGTCGGAACTGTACTGCAGTGCTTCAGAGATGGTGATAAGTCATAGCACACACTTCCTCATTTACTTGTACAGAGTAGAGTGAGTGAGTGAGTGAGTGGGTGGGTTTACCTGCTTTCTGCTGTTTTTGCCTCTTTGTGTTGAATCCCAGGGGAGGTATGAGGTCCAGTTGGCAATTACAGGCCAATATTACACTCTCATCCCTGGGGACACATCACAGCGTGTTACCTCTTCACTTTCTGATAAAGTTCCTCAATTTTTGCCGCTTCCTTGTACACTTAGTATCATTGAGCAGAACTTACATAGATCCAGAGGGACCGTACAAACCTCCCCAATGCCTGGTGCTGGGTGGGTGTGTCCCTCCACCACAGGGTGACATCCTGTCAGCTAGAGGCCCTGGCTGCATCGATCTCACAGCCTGTCTTCAGGGACAAGTCAAGAGACGAGCCCTGACAGCGTTGAAGCAGCGTGATGCTCTTCCAATTACATGCTCCTGCTGCCTGATTTTTACTGGCCTCTGTCTACTTTCTGTGCTTTAGGACAAAAATGATTTTAAAAAATAAAAAAAGAAGAAGCATGATGCAGATGCAGAGTATGAAGATCGATGTGCTTTAGTGTTGAACTCTTGAGTCACACACAGAATGTTGTCTGCTGATATTTCTGTATACCATCTCAGGAGGAGAGTGCAGGAGAGGTTTGGTGTAAGCTGAAAACACATTTGCACGTTTTTGTTGTCGATGCACGTTTCTCTGCATGGTGGTAGACTGTAAGGATAGGCAGGGGGCTAAATTGCCCTTGAGGCATGACTGGGTTGTTAATGGGACTCTGGCCTTGCTTCATGGTGTTGACTTTGCCATTGAGAGCCATTCATCTACATCTGGTGTTGTGAGATAGTGGTTTGGAGTCGTGAGGTGTGAGCAAGGCAGTAACACTGATGCAGACAGCACAGAAAATTTTAATGTCAGCTTTACACACTATTTTTATTATTTATGTGTGTTTGATGGAAGGGGCCAATGGTGGCTTAGTGGCACCATTGGCCAGTGGTTGAGTCCAGAAGGGTTAGAATCCACCAGCTGCCAAGTTACCACTAAGGTGCTCTGAGCATGGCACCGTCCCCACACACTGCTTCCCGGGGGCTCAAAGCTGCCCACTGTTCACTTTGGTGATGGGTTAAAAGCAGAGGTCACATTGCGTTGTGTGCAGTGGTGTGCTGTGTCACAATGACAAGGAGTTCACTTTCCTTTTCCTTGATGTTTGAAGGTTTTTTTACCTGTTTGGTAGTGCCTTTTTCCAGTGCTGTACAGATCTAGGTTGACTAAACTAAAGGGCACAGCAGAAAGGACATTTGTCCTGATTACTCCTACTGGCTGTGGAGACATCCAAGAGAATAAAATGCTGTTCTATCATGCCCCAGTCAAGTTATTCAAAACAAAGATGCTATTTCCTTTCAAAATAAAATACCAGAGATTATGCCTTAGCTAAATAACTGACATTTATTTATATGGAAGACGTGTGATAGAACACCATCTAAACTAGATAACTTACAAGTGTTGTAAATTATGGATTTGTTACGTGTACAGTAAAGAGAGAATGACTTTTACTACAGCAAGAAAACAGGAAGTGTGTTTTTTCTTCCGGTGACACTTTGTTTGGTCAATGCACTGCACCTGTAACATTTATATAAGTAACATTTAATTTGGACATTAGGTTATAAAAGACAAGTTTTAATCTTCAGTCTAGGAGCTGAAGAAATCTTAGCAGAAGCAAAAAAGAAGAAGCAGATTTTTTTTCATTCTTTTCTTTCCCCAAATATGTCAAAGTATAAGTTTTAGATTATTTTTAAATTGAGTTGCCAAACTTATTGACATAATGTGGGTAAATAACATGAGCAAACTTTAACTGCAGAGCTGAAAATACACTCACTTTATGTTAGTTTAAGGCTAAATACTTTTACTGCACAAACATTATTTTTTTTAAATGGGAAACTAATGTTTATCCACTGCTCTGGTTTTTAAAATATACCATCCCCCAGTGCTTTTTGTGTCCCGGCACGGTCAAAACGTCTCACCAGCACCCAGTGATCCTTTGACACTACACTGCATGTTATCACGGAACCATTCAGAGCCTCTGTAATTTCACCCTCAAATACAGATGCCCTGCATGTCACAGCGGTTGCGTTTACTATAACTCAGTCAGTGGTGACTTTCCCATTTAGTAACCTCGGTCTTTAGTCAAGACAAAGGTCTGCTGGTTTTGTTCCCTGAAGGGGTTATTCCAGGTCAGTCTCCAATTATTATTATTTTTTTTGTAGTCTGTGACTGACTACTTTTGTAGGCAAGTCACGGCTCACTTATCTGCTGAGCAGAAAATATATGCATTCAGGGACTTTTAAATTTGCCTTCCTAAAACAAAAACTTCAGAAGAGGAAGATGTGGCTGCAGCTGAGGTCAGGTAGTTTTTGAGCAAAGTAAAAAGAAAAAACTTTAGTCTGTTAAAGATTCTTTCTAACTTGAACAGATAGTGTCTTGTGACCTTTTTTTAATCCATAGCCTTTTAGAGTTCTGGGTTCTGTGGAGATGAATGTGCGATTTTTTTTTTTTAACAATTTTAACAAGTTTGACCAACTTTTTCTCTAACTTCTCCACTTTACCAGTTTCCGCTCATTTAACAGAACCAACTCTCTCCCTGGATTTGTCATTTAGTCTACCAAGTTCACTGCAACTGCTCGTCCTTGTTCCCTCATTTTCTTCCACTTGGACCTAATTAAAATTCAGCGTACTGAATCCTGCTCTAATCCTGGCTGCCTACAGACCTTTTTTTTACGTCCAAGTTTCCCAAGTTTTGTTTGTGCTGTAGACCCCTGGGTTGACCTGGTATTTAGTTTTTGTCTACTCTGGCAGTGGTACCATTTGCTGTCTTTATAAACCTGTCCAATATGTTCACCACAGTTGCTCAAAGCTTACAACTCAGTGGCTGCTCTCTGGTCGCGTGGAGTTGGTGTGGGCGGGGGGGGGGGGGGGGGTGTCCTGCTACTTCCTAGCTAAACTCTGGTTGAATTTGAAAGAACATGAATGCTCAAAGATGCAATTATAATAAGATTTTTCTAATTTATTTACCTGGAGCTTGCTCATTCGTCCTAACTCCATTGTTTAGGAGAATGATGCTTTGGATTTCTAAACTTTAATAAGTCTAACCTGACAGTTTAAGTCATCTTTGTGAGTTAATATGAGTCAACTGAAATATCTCATTACATATTACACCAATATATCGTCATGTAGTTGTACTTTCACAGACTAGTTATTACCACTAGTAGATTCTTCCTGACACAACAAAGAAAAAGGCTGAAATGAAAGCCAGAAAGAGCAACACATGGAAAAATCCAGACAGATGTCAGTATCGCTGCTGACAGTATTTATGTGATGCAGTAAAATTTGATAAGATTATTTTATATATGCCCAGTCCATTCATACTCCACCTTGAAAAATCCTACTCACCCGGCAGTCAGACCAATTCAAATGCGAATTGGATTTTGTTTATTTAATTGGAGCAACTGTGCACCAATAGGCAGAGCAGATATATGTCTATAGCCTTGAAGGTACAGTATTACAACTTTCCTCAGTCTACATGCGAATGAACCCCTGGACCAGTCAGTAACCCCAATCTGGCGGCTGTAGCAGCAGAGTAAATTAATTTGATGAATGTAACAATAAAGCACTTCCTATTGAAGGATTGTGAGTAAATGGTGTGTGAATAGTAAACCTATAGTCAGCATAAAGTGATTTGAGTGGTCATCAAATCACTGCCATCAAAGTACTTTACCATTTAACATTAATTGTTCTGCTAACTACCCTGTACTTCATAATTTAGCCAAGTGTATCGTACTAGGATTTGTTCTGTTAATTCTGTTGCTTTGGTTTTTTCATTCTGCTGGACAAAGGTTGTGGGCAGATATGTCTAAACTATACTCCAACACTGTATGTAACAGTGTTACATAACATGGTTCAAGTGATCAGAATCCCTCAGGCAATAGACCATGTCATATACAGTGTAGAGTGTAGATAGGCCTTACACATGTGAGAGTGTTCCTTTTGTTTCTGCTATCAGCCTCATAACACACCTCTTCTGTGTGAATTACACAGTCTGTGCTCTGAACTGGAGAAGACAGCAGGTCGGCTCTGCCTAGACACGAGGGCCAACAAGTTCAACATAATGAATTAGAGAGCAGAGAAATCAGCTTTTTCTACACCTTTAGTCTCACTGTTACCGAGTGTTACACCGCCTCATTCAAACCATGACCCCCATCCAAATTAAAAACACCATCAGAATGGCTTAAAAAACAGTTCATGAACGAGGCCGTGAATAAATACTGCAGTGAAGTGCAGTGCTGGTTTTAGAGCTGTAGGTCAGAGATGTATACTTTTCTTTGCTTCTTCATCCCAGTTTAGAGTGTACCACCTGCATCTGGGCTGTTTTGTTCTGTTTTCTGGCAGAGGGTTATGTGCAAATAAGAGTAAATATTAGACTTAAGAGTCAGGTGATAAACAAAACCTGTAGTTTACACGTGCCCACATTGTGTGTGGTTAGCTACATGTGATTTAAAGCTGACACTGCAATACTGTTTCCATATCTTCTGTTGACCTAGAGTAACCTCTACTTAGTGAAATGGATTTTAAAATAGAAAGTGAGGATATAAAGAGGATCATTTATTACCAAACGGACAAGACAAATGAACAACATAAACTTTTTTTGTTTGTTTGTTTTAATTTCTATTTCTGATCAAGGTTATGACTGATGTGACTTGTCATGTAAGAGGTTAGCAGAGTTCACTGAAGGTCAAGGAAGATTAAAGTTTAATCAAAGATAAAACATGTTTTTGAAAGTTTTTTTTAATGTAACTTGTGGAAGTGGACGGTCTGGATGCCTCTGTTGTGCTAGGCAGATTTGTTCTACCGAAGTTTCAGCTTGAATACTGTGCCTGTTGAATAAACCATCTTGTTATTTGTTTTGTCTCACTGTTACTGTTAAATAATAGTATTATCGTATTGAAAAGGAAGTATATTAAAATAAGTCATACCAGGATCAGTAGACTAAGAACCAGATGTCTTCAAACATTTTGGTTTGAATAGTTTTGTGAATAACACTGATGACATTAGCCCCAGTTGGTTTAGGTTGTGTTCACATTGATCCCCACCAATGTCAACATGTAAACACAACCTACAGGTGGCTGTTTAAACAGGTTATCATCATGACCTTGTTTTTGTGATTTAGTTGGAATATACAATATTGAAATCTCAAGATATGTTTCCTGAGTATTTGCTTTGCTTTCGCTTTTAGATGACTCAGGGGACGAGGAGCCGACATCCCAGTCAGACCGCAGCGAGATCCAGGGAACTCTCAAGATCCTGGTCAGCAAGCTCGATGACCTCAGCACATGTAACGACCTCATCGCCAAGCACGGGGCGGCCCTGCAGCGCTCACTGAGTGAGCTGGAGGGTCTGATCCCGGTGGAGGGAGGAGAGAAGATCAAGGCCATCAATGAACTAGCCACTCTTTTCAGGATCACTTCCAATGCTATGATCAATGTAAGTATGTGGGGCAGTTCAGCCACACTGTGCTGCAACAGTTGGTGTGGAGTATTGTTTGTACGACAAGCTTTTGCATGAATAAGGTGACATGAATGCCAGTCATTTGTGATGCTGTGGTCAGTAAGTGGTGAGAGAAGGGATCACTTCACATGGTGGAATGTTAAAACTGAGCCACTGACCTGCGGGCACCGAGACTGTGGCTTTCTGCTAGCTTTTAAACAACTCCCTCTCATGTTTAACTCGTCTGTCTCTAGTGTTTTATGATGAAACTCTAGACCACTGCTAACCATACCTTTATAGCATTAAACCACAACAGCCACAAATACCATTAAGACCTGGTTCTCAGGTACCTCTGTGTCCCCACGTTGGCTCATCATGCCTGCATCATGTAATAAGATGTGCTGTATTCAGCCGAGATCCATTCCTTTCCATGGTAAATACCAGCAGCTTTGCAGAATGTCAGTGGTGTTTAGAGTTCACGAGGGGTTAGGGTTGGGATCTTGGAAGGGGGTAGTGATACTAGATATGTTAGTGGGTGGGAGGGACAGGAATAGCCCCTACCTCCCACTCCTCGCTGCTTAAACTCATGACCCTCCCTGTCTGGTGAGGAATGTCAGATCCTTCTGGACTAACTGTTAGACACAGACAGACAGACAGAGCAGCTCTGACAATCACACAAGGTTTGTCCTCCCCTGCTTCTTTCAGTGACCAAGATTGCCAGTAACTTTGTCAGCATTTAAATTACACTGTTTTTATTGCCTGTAGTGCGTGTCTAATTGTGTTTCCTGTTGTGTGTGAGACTGATACAAAGATAGCAGTACCACATTTGGTCAGCTTTTCTGCATATCTCGTCCAGCCTTATAAAATCCATATGCAGTTTTATGTTTTCTCCAAAGAAATACCAGGTATTAGATGTACTGTAAGTATGGAGTATGAAGAGAGTGCACGCCATGAACACCAGAACCTGCTGCATGTGCTAGAGCAGAACGTTTGCATGAATTCATTTAATGGAAATGGAACTTTAAAAATGAATCAAAGCTTATTACAGACTTTAAAAGCACATTTGCAAACATTATTTTTAGTAAGTTGTTCTCGTGTTCTTTCTTCAAATTAATTGAACACACACACACACACACACACATACACACAATTCCTTTTCAAGTGACAGCACACTCCAGCCTGGGCTGTATTTGTAATGCCCAACTGTAAAAAACAACAAAAAAACAACTGGTTGTCTACCATTGACTAATGACCAAAACCTTTTGACTGTTTTGTTATATGTTTTCAGTAGAACACATCTGGACCGCAGGCAGGCCAGTCAAACAAATACACGCTATGTCTACTCAAAAAAGCCATGCTTCTATAGTTTTGTGCGGGATGTGGTCTTGT
>NW_007585120.1:143875-198761 GCF_000523025.1 Cynoglossus semilaevis | reverse complement strand
ATGGAAGATTTTATTTTATTCATCCCAGTAAAAATGTCAATGTCGCAACAGGTTATGGAATAGGTAAAATTAAAACTGAATAAAGATGTGGTTCAACTTAGTTCCAGTAAAAGGAATGCCACTCAGTGCTGTACAGAGTTTACTGCTTGTGTTTATTGTCCCGAGTTGTAGTTAAACACAGACGTCAAATATTACAAGAATGTCATTTAAATAACCAATAAACTAAGCTACATTATATTTCACAGTAAAATAAGACATGGTCAGCACGATGGTCTTTTAATGGAAAACATGTAAAATTGTCATTACACAGTAATACAGTACTGTGTAATGACAATTTTACACTACATAGAACATCACCATTACAAAGAACCCCTTAGAGGTCAGGCATAATTTACATTCCATCCCAGGACATGAATGCAAACAGGTTTGTTTTTTTCTTCAGCCAACAATTAGCCTCTGTTCTGTGTTGACTAAAAAAGGGGAGGCTGAAAGTTGACCCTGAAAGCGGTGGTCCCAAACCATTTTTGTACCAAGGACCCATCGCCCAGTACTGTCGACGAGTACCACAACGCCAATCATTGAAGGGTCATTAAGAATCAGTAGTTTTTCAAAATAAAAATTATTTTGGACTTTAGACTTTATTTTGTTGGTGCGAGTATCAAAGACTATATTATTTTGGAAAATGGTCAGATATTCTTTAAACTAAGTGTCAAAAATATATGGTATTAATAGAAGCATATATTTCTTTTTAGCTCCAATATTAGACTTTGTATAGTAGTATCCGTACTACTATATAAGATACTACTATAACAAAGGATAATATAATGTATATTGTACTTCCATACTGGTCATGATATATATGTATATATATGTATATGTATATATATACATATATATAACCTGCTACTAGCTAAGCTATTGATTAAAAACCCTTCTACAGTGTAGATTTGCTTCGCCTGTGTTTCATCCATTCCTAAATGTCCTAGATGAACAAACTAGAGGTTTTGGTGTTGATTACTTCTTATTATTAAGTTTACTAACATCTATGATGCTGGCATTCAAGATTCAATATATAATATATAATTTTATATAATATTTTGAATCTTGAATCCCAGCATATGATATATAATACCAGTACAATATAATAATAATAATAATAATAATAATAATAATAATAATAATAATATAATACAATACAATAATAACAATAATATCATAATAGTAGTATAATTATATATACCAGGACACTGCTGACACGTCTGTAAATTCTACAACCTTTCTCTTGGCCCACTCTTGGACGTCACATGCAGTCTGTGTTAGCTCGGGAAAGTCAGCACTAAAAAAGTGGAAGCACTATGTTTTTTTTAAGTGGGTGTTCAGTTTCATATCACCATTATTTCTAAGGAAGTGAATCACAACTGTCACATGCACATTTAGCATTTAAAGCTATTACTAAGGCTGTGGTATGGACTCCTCATAGAAGACCCATGAAGGTAAGAAACAAGTCTGAAACATGTTTAATACTAAGAATTTATCTCTCTGTCCTTCCGATATTTTTCAACAATATTTATCTAAACAGGGAGGACAACCTATAATACAGGAATACAATACGACTGAAGCATAAAAATCTATTGTTCTTTACAGGAAATTTGCTAATTAAGGAGCAATGAAATAAGCATATGTAATTTTCATCTTTTAAAGCTATGTTATTTGAACATTTTAATACTAATGTGCCAATGTTTTTGCTTGCAATGTTAAATATGTCTGTCACAGACAATCTCAGGGTTAATTCAAAGTCTGCTCATGTGTGTGTTTATATGACAGGTGTCTTTTTTGCTTGAGCTGTTGTTACAGCTGTCTTCCTCCTGAGGTTGACTTCAGGTGCTCCTGATATAACATCTATCAGAGAGCACAGATTATTTAACCTGACAGAATTACCCCTGCAGCTCGGTGCCTGCAGTAAAGCTCAAGCTCACCTTTAACTTGCCTTCCTGTGCTGTTCCTTCTCTGGAAGCCCACATGCTAGAAGCCCTCATGACTCTACCGTGACATTTCCATTAAGCATGTGATCATGTAAGAGGTGTTATTTGGGTTTAGTGACCTCTGGGTCCACAGTGAGACAAAGCAGAGTTATGATTCAACCACACTTGTTTTTGAACTGAAGTAACCTCTTTGTCTCATCATCAAAAGATGAGGCTCCTCTGTCGTCTGACACGCAATCAGTTCCTCTCTCTCTGACGTCTGTGATTTCACTTTCCTCTCAGACTCATTTGACACAGTGGGGGGAGTTTGTAAATGTGCCACAAAAGGCCTAATTAACAGTACGGTGATTGAACGTCATTGATTATAAAGATGGAGGCAGCTTTCTCTAAACTTGTGATGAACCGTTTCTCTTTATTCTCTAATGTCACTAAAGGATGTGTGTGTTTACTTCACTGCTGTATTTTTTCATGTTAAAGATGGCAGTTTCCGGTCTCTTTCAAATTAGCAAAAACCAAGTTGTGTAAGAGTGTGTTTCTGTCAGCCTTGTTTCTCCCCATTTAAACATGCTGGACCCAGGGGCAGTTAATGCTTTAATTTAATTCTGGTCTGAGTCCTGGACGCATTTATTATTTGGTGTGAAGAATCATTAAGGATCAGTACATTTTTACACTGAGTTGGTATCAGAGTCAGAAAGACTATTTTGAAAAATTACTGGATCATCTTTAAATGGACAAAGTAAATGAAAATGACCTGATTCTCTTTAAATAAATAAAATAACTTTTTTTCACAGCAACCCACTGACGCCAGTACCTAATGTCATATGCTTTATTTTGACCATTTTTATTATCTGTTATTTCTGTTATTTATGGTAGCTACATTAATCTTGTAGCTTACGTTACACAAAATGGTAGGATGTTACCTTGACAAGTATGTTGTAGTTCGTAAAGCAAAATTAAACTGCCAGTTGTATTTACCAAAAATCCTGACCATTTCTTTTTTGTCATTTGATTAGGTCTGAGCTTTGTTTTAATGTCCAGCTCAAAAAAAAAAAGTTCTTCTCTCACTTCTATCAAAGTGTTTTAAGTTTTTACGATTATTTTTTCATGGTTTAAAACTTACTTTTACAGATATAAAGTTTTTGCTCCTTGTGCTGATGCCTCTGTCTGGGTGTCTTTCCCCAGGCGTGTCGAGACTTCTTGGACCTAGCAGAGACCCACAGCAGGAGATGGCAGCGGGAGCTGCAGTATGAGCGCGAGCAGCGTACACACCTAGAGGAAACCATTGAGCAGTTAGCTAAACAGCATAACAGCCTGGAGCGAGCGTGGAGAGAAGCACCCACGCTTGTTTCCAGTGCCCCCAGTGCCCCCAACACCAACAAAGGTGAGAGTGACTGCCTTGTGACTTTTTTCCTGTGCGGATTCAGACTTCATTGGGTGAAAGTCATGTTTTAATTCAGGATTTCTGTGTCCACTCCATGAACAGTAGAGGTTTACAGTTGTGTCAGGTGCACTAAATTCAGTTTTACTTAGTTAAAACAGATAATTAGCTTCTGTTGGAACTATACATCATGTGGTCTGTTCACTTTAATAAGTCTGTCCAGTTTCTCTCTAGGCTGTTTACTTTACGTTCTTACATTTAATTAAAAAACAGCAAGCATTAAATCTGTGTGTCCATTAGCTGCAGTTACCATTTGATGCATTTGGAGAGGTAGGACATTTTATAAAACATTGTCTGCATCAGTAAGAGTAGATAAGAAGACACAGTCAATGTCAATTTTCATGAATAAAAATCTATATTAAACAGGAAACAGATAATGAAACACCACAGCAGGTGATTGACAGCTGGACTCTCCGATAGTCTGGTGACATTGGGGATAGTGTTGCCTGTAACTGCTCTCCTGCCAGTTACAGCATCATCTGTTTCCTGTCTAATATGAAGGTTTTTCAGAAACGTTATATCATTTCTCATGAAAAGGAACATATAGCTAATCAAAAATATATATAATTACAGAGAAGTACCTTAATTTCTAATAAACTTATTTATATGAAGATAACTGTGGTGCATCTATCTGAGCTCTGCCCACTTCTTACAACAATCTGTCATCCTGACTATAAATGTTTTCTCTACAACAAAAATATTTTAATATAAAAATAAAAAGTTAGTATCTTTTTTTATGTGTGTGCTTTACTTATTTAGTTATGAAAAACTATTTGTTTAGAGAAACAGACCTTTGGTGATCATAGTCGATTCAGTAAGACTGTAATCTAATTTTTTTTTTTTTTAAATAAGATTATTTGTGTTTTTAAATGTTTTTGAATATGAAACTGTAAGTCAAGCTTGAGAACCACAGGGTCTCTGGCTGTTAGACTGTTTTTCCCTTAAATTAATTACCGTATGTGCGTAATTATGCGTATGTGATTACACGCTGCTCTCTTTTCAAGTAACGTGATGGTTATGTTGCTGCTGCACACTGTCAGTCTGCATGACTGTATGCACTGAGAAATATGTTTCAGGAAGCGAGAGGCCACTCAAAGAAGAAGCAAGTGACGAAGATGAAGATACAGAGTTTTTTGATGCCATGGAGGATTCCCCTGCGTTTATCACAGTGACAACCACAGAGAACACTCAGCACAGGTCAGTACACAGTCTGTCACTCTCTGTGTTACTTTACTCCGTGTACCTTTGTACTGCATTTGCTGTTTGTGGCTTAAATCTGCCAAGAATATTCACTGTGGACAGTGATCATATTTGGTGGTAATACATTCAGATTCTGAACTTGTTTTTATAGCATTAGATTAACTGACACTGGAGAGAACAAAGTGGCCTCAGAAAGGTTCATTTCTTCACCCAATCCATCCATCCATCCATTTTCATCCGCTTATCCGTTACCGGGTCGCGGGGGCAGCAGTCGCCACCCAAATCACATTGCACCGTACCAAACCTTCCTGCGGGTGGTGAGTCCACTGGAAGGTACCAACCGCCCTAACCGGGATTCGAACTTGCCCAGGAGGTGAACCCTGGGGTTCCACACCAATGACAGAGACATTGCCTCTGGGCCAAAGCGCCACTTCTTCACCCAATAATGTTTGTTAATGACAAATATTTTTGGCAGCCTAAATATTTATTTCAGGTCACTTGAAGTGATCAGTTATATTCATTTTCACTCAGTTTGAATGTCATTCCAAGATCTTGGAGCAAAAGAGTTAAATGTTATACTGTCAGGTTTTATTTCTGACCCTGGGTTGAAGTACAGGATATCATCACAATAGATCCAAGGCCAGTGGTTTGACTTGTACGTAAAATAGTCAAAATAGCCAAATCTGTGAAAACCTCAAATCCAAACATAGCAGATTGATTAAAAATGCTTAGAGATACGAGATTAGAAAGATGCCATGTAGCAGGACTAGTCAGTAGCTGTGCTATCCTACAAGCAAAATTAAACTGTCCCTTTATTTTTTTTTACAAAAAAAAAAAAAAAGATTCATATAAATAGATAAAACCCTTCTGGTATACTGACACCTCAGATTAAATTATTTATTTATTTGCCTGTTCAAAATAACATTGATTTGGAAGAAATAGTGTGACTATACAATAGTACAGACAAACAAAATGCAGCATTTTGTGTTTAAACTGCAGATGGAGATTTTGAAATAACTTCACCATCTGCATAAAAACACCCCAACATTCTGTATGGGGCCACAAACAGCAATCCCTAATATGCAACAGAAGACACTTCCTATGGTAGAGGCTAAAGTAAAATAAAAAATAAAATGAAGAACTTAACGAACCACAGATAATGTGTTTTAGCTGATAAGAAGTTAGAAAAACTGAATAAAAAGACAGAAACCAAGGTGAATATTGTGCTTTAGGTGTGGTCTAATTTGTTTTGCTAGGGAAGTGGAATTGCTGACAGCAGAACAAAGCTTTGTCAACGTGTCTAGATGTGACAACCTAACCATGCATACACATAAATCACATTTCCATGAGCTGTGTTTTCCTGAAACATTGTCATTACTGCATAATCATTTATTTCACACGGGCCTGTTTCCTTCCAGTAGCTAAGCATATTTTTGCAGCGATTAAGTAATTATCCAAAGGCTGTCGTTGAGTGCCTTATTCCTTATCACTGTTATGATTGATCTCTTCAACTTTTCCCCCATATTTCTGTTGAAACTGAAAGTGTTGCACATCATTCATCTCTACTGCACAGCCATCTTCATAGTCCTTTGTGTGTCTTGTGTTCACATGGGTTGTTTTAGCAAGTGATAATGGATGACAAATAGACAAAGAGTTCCCCTCTGAGATCACACTCTCACTCTGTTCCAGGCGTTCTCAAAGTAATCTGAGTGGAACGAGCGAAGGTCACCCCAACGACTGGAACCAGGACAACCATGTGAGTTTGTGTCTCCTTAACCAGTCTGACTAATAGCTCTGACATTTGCCAACGGCGCTGACTCTTGTAATCTCTGTGTATCTTCTTCAATATGGATACATTTTCTCATTGATTATTTATAATCAAATTGCCTCGGCTTTTCTCGCAGCCTTAGTTTCTTTGCCTACACAACACGCACACACGCATATGCACACACACACACACATACATATGTAAGCTTTGAATTTCTTGCGGTCTTGTTCTCACTGATCTGATGCCAAAGATGCACAGCTGTATCCTTCCACTAAACATTAGTAGAAGTCAAACATCTGTTTCTTTCTTCTTCACCTTCTACTTTTATCCATCTTCTTTCCTTTTCTCCTTCTTTTTCCTCCTTCATCTTCCCTTCCTCCCTCTGCCCTCACTTGATGCACTTCTCTTGGTGTTTTGTACAATTTGGCTTCCTGTCGATTTGGCTCTACTGTTTCATTATTACTTACTTTCACTATTTACGTCCCTTTCCTTTTCTTCTTGCTATTTCACTGCAGTTTCCCCTTCTCTCACAGTCTATTTTTTTGCTGTTTCATTGAGTCTTGTTTCTCCAGTGTTTTGATCACAATGACCAGATTTTTTTCTTTTTTATCATTTTTTATGTACTAAAACTTTGCTATTCTCTTTTTCCTCATCCTCCATCCCATCACAGATGTCTCCAGGTTGTAACGATGTGTCGGGGAAGGAGTTGCAGCCTTGCAGACATAGGCGAACTCATATTCCTGACAAGCCCAACTACTCCCTGAATTTATGGAGCATCATGAAGAACTGCATTGGCAAGGAGCTCTCCAAGATTCCTATGCCTGTAAGGGAATATGGCCATAAGGCTCCTTGTCAACAACATGATGGTATCACTGTATATTTACAGCAGTGGTTCATATTCTCTCTCTCTCTCCCTTTCTCTCTTTCTCTCTCTCTCTCCATTCAGGTTAACTTCAATGAGCCTCTGTCAATGCTGCAGCGTCTCACTGAAGACCTTGAGTACCATGAGCTTCTGGACAAGGCAGCACGATGTGACTCCTCCCTGGAGCAGATGTGCCTGGTCGCTGCCTTCTCCGTATCTTCCTACTCCACCACAGTCCATCGCACAGCCAAGCCCTTCAATCCCCTCCTGGGCGAGACATATGAGCTTGATCGCCTGGAAGAGTTTGGCTACCGCTCACTGTGTGAGCAGGTAACAGCAGCACCATCTGAAGATTCAAGTCCTTCCCTGTGTTCTTCCTTTTTAACCTCTTCAGTTTTCCCTCTCGTCTCAGGTGAGCCATCACCCTCCCGCTGCTGCACATCACGTGATTTCCCAACGAGGCTGGACCCTGTGGCAGGAGATCACAATTGCCAGCAAGTTTCGTGGCAAATACCTCTCCATCATGCCTCTGGGTAAGATGCACACAGACACAGCACCAGGAATTCACTTGTTCATTTGTACAGAGTAGAGTCCACGGATTGGCCACCCACAGGTTCTGAAGTCACAGGCAGAGTGAGAATGAATCAGAAGGGTTTTATGAGGCTTTTGACACCTCTATAAAATAAATCTATGAAGGTGCATCTCTCTGCCCTGGAGCAGAAGAGAGCAGCGGACCGTTTGTTCAGATAAGTGAGAGATTTGAAAGATTGAGAAACCACCAGGCGATGAAGAGAAATGTATCTTTTCTCACTTTTTTATTAAACCTCCATTTGTGCATTAATAATTAATTCAAACTCTTGAAGCCAAATGTTAACAGCATGTCATCAATCTTCCACCGTTTATTTCCATTGGAAAGTTGTGGGAAACTACTAATCTCTGCAGATGATGGGTTCTATGCTGCTGCATGTAAAAATATATTACCTATAACTACAGACAGTCTGCAGCAGCAGCAGCAGCAGCTCATCATAGAAATATTGATTTCTATGATTAAATGAAAGCAACATTTTTTTTCTAACTTTTGTACTGTCTCCCCTCAGGTACCATTCATCTGCACTTCCACTCCAGTGGGAACCACTATGTTTGGAGAAAGGTCACTTCCACGGTACACAACATCATTGTGGGCAAGCTGTGGATTGACCAGGTCTATATTTTGAAGCATTTCACACTATTAACAAATTTCCAACAGCTGCAAACTTACCGCTTCCCAGAAAATCCAGCAGATATTTTGTTATTCATCATCTGTGGTAAATGTGCAGTATGGGCCAGAACAGCACTGATCCTTCTCTCCAGTAGAGAACAAAGGCTTACAGCACATGAATAGGGCTCGGCACAGTCTCTAGGCTTTATCTCCAGCTTTGATCTCTGATAACACTCTTAAATATCACTTTCATTTTTGTTGTGAAGTTCACTTTTACAGAGGCTGCAAAGTATGCTTCTCATCCTGTCTCTGTGGAACTGCAGATATTTAAACTCTGTCTTATTTTTAGACACAAGCACAGCCACACTGGTCAAAACAGTGTCCAGAAATTATACAAATCTTCTATCCATGTGCTGTCTCCCAATCTTGTGATAAAAATACATTATTACATGTGTACTCCCTCTGTTTGGATCATTTGTTGTTTCTAACATGTTTTCTCAACTATCTTTTTTATAGTATAGTTACCATCACCAAATTCTAACAAATTCTTGACAAAGGGTGTAAACTGAAGTCAATGTTTCTGTCACTTTTACTCTTTATATGACATTCTCTCTCTCTCTCTCTCTTTCTCTCTTTGTCGCTCTCCCTTTCCCTTTTTCACAGTCTGGCGACATTGAGATTGTTAATCAGAGGACAAAGGAGACTTGTCAACTCAAGTTCTCTCCCTACAGTTATTTCTCCAGGGACGTTCCACGCAAGGTAAATGATTTCCGTTTCACACTTTACTGAGGCCTGACCTTGGACACTGTTTGAGCCCATAAATACAGCGGTAGCTATTTTGTGTGGTGCTGCCTCCTGCTGGACGATGGCAATATTTAGATATCAACTGTAAGATTGGAGTCACTTTTAAAGCAGGGCTCCAAGCTATTTTATTTTTAGGTGCCTTCACCTGCTGTTTTTGGAGTCTGTTAAATGTTTCAGTAGTATAGAAAGATGGCAGTACTGTGCATATAGTTCCACAGAACTTGTTTATTATTGACTGAATGAACATTGTTGTTTCCAGGTGACAGGTGTAGTGACAGACAGCGATGGTCAGGCTCACTACATCCTCTCTGGTACATGGGATGATAAGATGGAAAGTGCCAAGATCATTCACAGCAGCAGGGGGGGCAGTGTTTTAGAGGGCAAGCAGAAGACTGTCTATCAGACTCTGTCCCCCAAACTGCTGTGGAAAAAATACCCTTTACCATAAGCTCTTACCTCATCAGGAACACACTGAAATATCTAAGACATGGTTGTTGTATAAGAGCTGCAGTCCCAGGTCAATATTATTGATCACAGAGGTTCTCTTCTCATTGTCTCAGGGAAAATGCAGAGAATATGTACCACTTCTCTGCACTGGCTCTGACCCTGAATGAGCCAGAGGAAGGCGTTGGACCGACAGACAGCCGTCTGAGACCAGACCAGAGACTGATGGAAGACGGACGATGGGACGAGGCCAACTCGGAAAAACAGAGACTAGAGGAGAAGCAGAGAGCAGCGAGACGGAGGAGGGAAGCAGAGGCCTCGGATGCGACAGATGAAGGTATGAAATAAGGAATAGAACAGGAGATACTTACTAACAATGGAGGTAAGCAGGGTTCATGATAGCTGAGTAAATTCTGGAACTATATCAGCGGCCGTGCAATCCTTGACCTAGTGAGAATATAAATAGTCCCGTCAATCAGGCCTGCAGCTTTAAGGGTACAAGAGCCATAGTCTGACAGGGCTGATGACTGAGATTAGTTGCAAGCATCAAATAGTGCTGAATCCAAGCAGAATTTACTGATAATACTATTGCTGCAGAGCAGGAAGCTCCCATGTGCATTCATCAGTGGGTCAAAGAAAGGTGTCACCCAGTTTCTGCTGAGATTTTTCCGGGTTCATCCAAACAGTGGAGCGTAACTGCAACCATGACCTCAGATTACCATCTCAGTATCTGGTAGAAACTGATGTTACTGTTACGAGTATACACTATACACTAAGATAAACTTGCAAAAATGCAGGGTGGTGTCTCCAGTGGCATTGTATTCAAGTATAAGAAGTACAGTAGAATAACTCAGTGTAGATTTGACCAACTGTCCTCCATTCCAATATCTAACCCAACTCACAATCCTTACTGACTGAAGGTAACTTAAACCAGTGTTTCCCAACCTATTTTGAGCCATGACACATTTTACATTGGAAATACCTCACAGTGCACCACCAAACAAAAATGCAACAAAGAAAATGTGATGAAATGCAATCTTCTTCTTAAAGACAAATCATTTGCAGTAATTAATGATAGTTCTCAGACCAATTAAGTGAAATATGATTATTTTCCACTGCCCACCTGATTATCTGTCACAGTGGTTGGGAATCACTGACTTAAACAACAACGGTGTGTTGAAGCCAAACGTCATCTTTAATATTGCGTAAGAGCTTAGGGTAATCTTGATTGGTTAGGAAGTTGTTTATTTGTTTACACAGAACCTGTTCACTGATCATGTGTGTGTTTCTGTTTAGACTTGAATGTCTTTAATGTACCCATGACTTGTCTTTCTTTTGTTCCCTCTATTGATGGTCAGAGTGTGATTAT
Source organism: Cynoglossus semilaevis (assembly GCF_000523025.1). Taxonomy (NCBI): domain Eukaryota; kingdom Metazoa; phylum Chordata; class Actinopteri; order Pleuronectiformes; family Cynoglossidae; genus Cynoglossus; species Cynoglossus semilaevis. The sequence goes on along the minus strand of NW_007585120.1, from coordinate 187,696 downwards.
GACTCTGGTGAGTGGGGGCTGCTTTTTCGCACCTCAGTTGTACATCTCATGCACACACACACAGAGACACACACACACACATACACAGACACATGCCCATTAACTGTGTGTTCTCTGTGTGTTCTGCCTCTGTGTAGAAACTGCATGGTGCCCCTCTCATGTCAACTTCTCCAGAAAGTGGAGAATAAGGAAAAGTCTGACTTTTTTCCTGAGCAACATTTTCACTTAAGATTTTGTGCCTAGTGACAGATAGCAAATTTTAAAAATATTGTTGAACCACATCAGTGGTTGATTGTTGGTATTGTAGCTTCTTTCTAATCTAAGGCTTAGATAGATTAGTGAATTAGTTTATGGATTTTTTTACTCACTACGAAAGAAAGACAAGCTATTTGAAACATTTAATTTTCCTGACAATAACATTGTACTTATAAAGGAAACTATGTTACAGCTGCAATATTTCTTCTCTACCATCTCTTATCCAGGTTGTTTTACTTCTCCAGGTTAGAGGAGCTTGTTCTTAAATCTTTTCTCTTTTATTATTGAATTCAACACTAATATAAAAAATCAGAAACTTCTATCTGTATTTGGTATTTGTACTTTACTTGGTATAAATCAGGCAAAAGGACAAAATAATGTCCCTATTTTCTACAGTACAACCATGTTCTATGAAGAAGACGATTCAATAGCAATAAAATATTAAGACAATCAACCAACTATTTATCAACCAGAGACACACTGCACAATGTAGTACTGCAGCTGATGCTTAAATTCAGTTCTGAAACGACCCACACAAAGCAACAAGAATATATAAAATCATTAACATTCTCCCTTTGATCCCATTTTTTTTAACTAACGCAGCTTTTTTAAACATATTTTATCAACCTAATACATTGTAATCCCAGTTTAAAAATAATTTCCCCCACTTACCACTAGAGGGAGTCGATTTACCACCGGTGGTGAGTGTACCATAGTTTGAGAACACCTGACCTAAAGTAGTCCATCCCAGTATATTTTCTGATGCAGTACTGTAAGAACTCAGAGGTTCCTCCAAATCAGGCATGGTTTACATCCTTGGCCAGACCAGAAGATCTTACCTGTTGTACTGCTAATTTAGAAAACTCCAAAGATAATAACTGTATGATTTTCTTTTTCAGTTCAACTTTTGTGAAGTACATCAACATTGGCCTAATTTATTCAATATATATAAATACAAATCAAACTACAGATTTTAGGTAGGGAGTTTGAACCAACACATTCTATCTACTGTATGTGTTATTATGAATATGCTTGCCTGCAAGTGTAGCTTATTGAATAAATGTTGATTTAATAAAGGCAATGGCAATTTTTCCCCACAGGCAGAGAATATGAAGGCTATCAGCCATTATGGTTCCACCAGAGGAGAAACTCAATCACTGGAGAGACAACCTTTGTGTACAAGGGAGATTACTGGGAGACGAAGGAGAGACAGGACTGGAGCATGTGTCCTGACATCTTCTAACCCAGGAACTGTCACACCTCACCTCAGTGGACAGGGAAATGGTTATGGCCTCTTTGCTTTACGCAGTAGAGTCTAGTTGGCTCGTAAGCAGTACATGGACTATTGTGGAATGTGACAATGCAATTGTGTATGTTTCCACACATTCTTCAATTTCGGATTACACTGTACCTCCAAATGTACACCTGCACTCTGTTTTTACTGTCGGGGGACAAGAAGGAGCAGCCGGGTAGTTTGCCCCTTTTTTAGTCCTGACTCTGAAACAGTATTTAGAATGTGTGGTTATGACATCACACAACGAATGCGCCTACATACTACCCATGTCACACTTTGCTGTTATTACCGCAATTCCTAAGTTTTCAAACTGGGTAGAAACCCAAATCAAAAATACAATACAATTGTAGACTAGGATGAAGTAGAGTCTTAGAAACACACTCAGTGCTTTAGTACTAAAAAGATATTCAAACTCATTTCCTGTCTTGTATACAATAATTGAGGTTGGGTTAGAGTCTACTGGTCGATGCAGGAGAAAGCTCACACCTGGAAAAGGTCTGCTGTTGAATTTACAGAACAATATAAGTAATGTTACTTTAACCTAAACTGTGAATGAATCTGGTCCATCTTTTAAATCTTACCTTATTTTAAATGTCATTTTTAATTCCCATTAGTTCTCACATACAATTTAAACAAACAGTTTTATCTACAACCATTTAATGTTATTTGGCTTTTAAGGTTGGCAGACAAATGAAAGGACAAACTTTAGGAAAAAAAGAAAGTGTTGGGGTAAGATATGTTTTTTTTTTAGTTATCTCAAAAGTTAAATGTGGTTGAATACATCTCAACTAAATTATTTATTATGTTAATGATATATCTTAGCAGTCTGTTTTCACAGTACAAATGCAGTACATTTATTTTCTTTAAACAGGTTTAGCAGCAGTGCAGAAATGCATTTTTATTGGTAGAAATGTTGTGACTCTACTCGAGGTAAACGTGAGTACATGTTTGTCTGTTTATGAGCAGATCAGTATTAAGTACATGCCATGTAAAAACACAAACTGGACATCTTTCGCTGTAGGACTGCATCAAAGGATGCCAAAGGAACAATCTGTTCATTTTCGACACATTGTTTGACTGAGTTCACTCATTCAGAAGAACAAAAACACTTCATTTGTCAAAATATTTTTTGCTATGTGCTACGCAAGATAAACAGGTTGCTTTGAGGTTGCAGTTATATGTGTAATTTTATTACAAGTGTAAGTGTAATTTAAAGGAACAGTGTTAACCTTGTGCAGCTGCAACCAACCAAATAGTAATGTTTCTCTTTAGATTAAACTTCTCAACATTTTAATTAAACACATACAGTTGTTTCCTATAAAGAACCAGTTAATGTTGCACAGCGTTTATGATGATGTTTTGAGCATAGATATTGTAACAGTAGAATGCGCTCACACACAGTAGAATAACCCAGTCTATGTGGAACCATGTTGTCTATGAAATCTCCACGAAAGACCTGAACACACTTGTTTCACTGTGATTGTACATTAGGTCAGGTCTGTGTATTCAGTTCCTGTAAAGCTGGCTTCATCCTTGATGAACATTTTACAAGGCTTTGTTCTACTTCGGCATGTTATGTTATTAAGTCTGCACCAAACTCACAGAAACTTTCAGTACTACTCACCCGATGCACTCTTGGTGTCTAAAAGTTTCTCTGGACAGCTCCTTTTTCAGTATCTCTTCCTGAGACTGGAGAGGCTTCTTGAGAGTGATTTTAGCTGACTGGAGCTCAGGGCCGGTTCCTGCTCCAAAGGCTTTACAGCAGAGGATTCACCCAGCTGCAGCTCCAGACTCACTGCTCCTCACCTGTGTAGACCTTTGAATGAGTGTTTGTAGACATGCTGATCTGGGATCAGCTTACAAGGATACCCTCAGTCTTAGGCCTTAAATTGACTGAAGAAGGGAAGCAGTTCTCCCACTTGTGCACTACATGTCTATGTTGACATCTAGGGTTAAAAAAAATACAAAAACTAGTTAGTATTTTTTTGTAATTACTCTTAGAAGTCATGAGGCTGGAGGTGTGTATCTGCTGTTTGTCTATTTCTGTGAATAGTTTGTGATAAATGACAATATTGTAAAGTTAGGAATAACATATTCTAATCTGAGTGTTAAATTATCTGTACAGTATCTTTGAAATCTGAAAAAGATTAACTGACGAGCCCCGAGGATTTCAAGTTTTGAGTTTCAAACTTGATGATATCGTTGAATATCTAAGGTAATCAAAAATAAAACGGCTCAGTGTTGAACATTTATATTTTCATAACCCCCTAAAATGAACTTGAACTTGTCCCTGATACTGTCACAAGTGTCCATCAGTCATCACTCCCTCACATGCGTAGGCCATAGTGATGTTTAAAATTGACTAGAAATGACAAAACCCTCCATTTTTCCATATTTCACCTGTTTTGAGATGAGCTCTTGAGGTGACAGTGTTAGTGTTAATGATTTGATGACAAAGGACGACTGTATTATGAAAAGGCTTCTTTATCTAGTCACACAAAAGATTGTGGTGCGTGTCTTTTTTAAACATGAGATTGTCGTGAGCACAGACTATTTATCATATAAGCATTTACTTCTGTTCCTGTAAGCATAAAAGCTTTTGAGGAGTGACATGGCAGCAGAATAGTTTATTTTTTCTATTAAGAAAACTCAGTTTGCATCGTTTTCTGTTGTGACACAACTTGAAAACAAACGTGTTGAAAGTTTGCCCTATTCTTCGAACGATCAAAATAAAGTTGACGAAAGATTTACATTCATATATTGTGTTTGAGATGATTTTATACTTGAGAGTACATATTATATTTTGAATGATGATGAAGAGCTCACCATATGTTGTAGCCTATATATATATATATATTTACTGATGACGTGACCGCAGCACCTGATGGCGACTTGCTTGTTGTGGTGACTATGTGTCAGCTGTAGCAATAATGCAGTGAGGTGTTGGTTTCTCAGTCCATGGCTGTTGTTGCTACAAACTGTTGTTTCGATCACACAGCGAAGGGTGAAAACAACCAAAGTTTACTGGAGAGTGCACTGTAGATTAAATAAGTACCTGCTCACCTGCCTTTCTGCGTCTGAAGGATCTCATTTAAACTCCCTCTCACTCTTTCACTTCATCTCCACCATCACTCAATGTCACTGTGGTGTAGGTCTAGTTTTAATTCTTAAGCTTTTCTTCTCCGTTTTTGATTTCTGTCTTCTCATGGGTGCCATTATTCTTACATTGTTGTTTTCTTTCTGTCTGGATGAATAATTGTTGGATCTTTGTGCATGTATGTTGCACATGTCCCCTCTCATGTGATGCTGCTTAGTTTTGAGGCAGGGGTTCATTAATGAGATTAAAGACGAGATTGTTGCCTTGTCGAATGTGAACCCTGCTTCTTCTCACTTCCCTCACTTCTGTGACTTACGTTTTGTTTGTTCGTTTTCTTTTTTGAGAAAGTTAGAACTGTTTGTGAGGATGTGTTTACTACATGTCAACAACAGTCTAATGCAGAAGGCCAAAGGGGCTTGACCAGCCTGGACTACTATTACATCCCGAACACATGTGTGAAATCACAGGTCACTGCAGATTGAACTGAAGATATCTGATTACTGTTTCTTTTTCAATCTTTTTTTTTTTGTTCCTTGATTTATACTTGTAACACCATCTTTACAAACAAAGACACCACTGAATAAGGATAATAAAATTGGTTTGGTTGTCACATAGTATCCATCTGCTTTCTTTTCTTGGAGGACACCATGAATCTAATTGTCATAATCAATATGGAATTTAAACTGTTGAATTACCTTAGAGAAAATTATACCTCACCCAATCCATAGGGAACTACTAAAGGTACTTTGTTTGTTTCAGACATATACCTCAACAACATTTACTACGCTCACTAATACGTGTGATGATTTAAAATCCTTTACAATGGTAGCTTTGAGTTGATGTTACAGTCTTGCATATACACATCTAGCCACCATTTTGTGAGTAAAATTTTTTTTAAATTTTAAAATGCTAATTAAGTTCCTATTCAGTGTATAACTACTTTTTTAAAGCCCTGAAAGCCATGACAAACTCCATGAAATGTATGTTCTTTTTTAGTTTAGTTAGATAACAACTAAGAACTTGGGAAATAATTGTATAGTAACAAAAACTATGGTTTACTATGTAAAGTCATGCAATGTAGTAGAAACTATTGTAAACTCACCTTTAAGTGAATATGATTTTTCTTTTGCATTTTAAACCAGTCCCCCCCTTAACCGTACATCTAATAATCTGGAGATTTTAAACCAGGTCAAACACAAATATCAGTTGTTACTTCTGGCTAAGTAAGTTTACAAACATTAGTTCGTGACCTTTTATAGTACAAAACCTTCGTTTTTTAATAAACGTAACTTAAAACATTATGGGCCAGGAGAACTGTACATTAAAACCTCAGCAAGATAAAAAAAAATCTTAATGGAATTTCGTATGTAATCGTGGTTAAAACTCAACTGAAATTCGCGCTTAGAAAAGCTCAGACTAACTCGATATAGAATTGTATAATCGCTATAATTATATAATTTTCGAATTAAATTTTAATTAGTGCGGCACTGTGGTCATTTAATTCCGATTTGGCCCTTTCGGTGGCGGTAAAATTAGCGCCACGGAGATGCGTTTGTTATTGTTTAACCGTTTCCACCACGACACCGGGTGACATCCTGTTCTGCCGAGAAGAGTCAAGAACTTCTGCCACTTTTTCTTTACAGGACACAGCTGTATTACAAACAACAGGTAAGTCAATAGACAACGTTCCTTTGTTAAAATGTTAGCGTTGGTGTTTTTCTAATGATTCACATACTCTTTACTGACGGTGCGCATTCAAAATACGTGAAGTTTAAGTATTAACCAGCTAGAATGTATAGTAGGCTAAATGACTAGCTATTGAACCCCTGCGTCTTCCGTTTTTTAAGCGTTACTACTCCCTAATAACACAAATATAATTCTATAACAAAACCAAAATTATAAAAGTTTAAACTTTAAAAAATATTTCTTTTAAGAGTTATGTATAATATTGCGATTATGAATCATAATACAAAGATAAAGTGTGCACCGCCTTGGTTGAACAATATTTCCTTTTTATTTTTTCTTGTCCTCTTCGTTCTTTCTTTCTTTTTCTTTTTTTTAAACACCGACACCACTGTGTCTTGAATGCTCCAGTTTTACCTTATTTCTTCAACACAAGTGGATTATTTTCGTCTGCAATCTCAAAGTCCATTTGTGTTTTCTGATACTTTAATTTCCAGTCTGGGTCATAATGTTGGTGTACTCTTTCTTTAGTTTCAACTCTATCATTGAATTTCAATGAACCCACTACATATATGATTTCCTCTATAGAAAGTCTATCAGTAATTAAATTATAAATGTTGTCCTTTTTTTCTTTTTCATTTTTGGTACATCTGCATATGTTCACCATTTAATATCAACTAGAAACTAACATTGCTGCACCTTTCTCCACAATGGAATGATCCTGCCAGGCTTTTGGACTTGATTTGATTCATACAGAGAGGCAGAGAAAAAAAGTCAGGAGGAATTTATAGCCTTCAGTGTGAACAGTTGCCAGTTTGTCCTGCTAACAAGCTAAATTGCCCTGGTTTCCTGGACAACTGAGCAAAATAAACCCTCCACTTCTTCTTTCTCAGGGACTATCCACTCAGCCATCACCACTAGGAACTACTGGGGATGTTGTGTCCACGTGAATGTCCGCACTTTTGTCCTCAGCATTAGGACATGGACGTGGACAGGTTCCATGATGGAACAGAAGAGGATGCAGGGGATAAAGATGAATTGATGATTCTGTACTCTGGTCTGAATTCTTTAATGCTGTTTAACACTGTGAAATATTTGACTGCTGCAAATACACTCTTATGAACTGTTTTTTGTCTTGAACCTCACAGATCTTAATGACAGCAGACATGTCTTAGACACTCAGCCTCTCAGGTTGGACCACTGTGACCTTCTCCTCGATGCCATGGATGCTGAGCTCAGTCAACTGCAGGTAGTTGATTTCCAGAACTGTACTAAAAGTACTACCTATATTTAGAGTAGAGTAAGTTTTAAATAATAATAAGTAAGTTTTAAATATTATTCATTATATTAAAAGTAACGTATTTATCCATGTGTGACTGCCAATGTATAATTCACAGTATTTTTTTTATTTTATGTACAAGGGTGTATTTCATATTTTCACATATTCTATATGAGTTAATTGGCTGCCAAAATAAAAATCTTAAAGAGTCCCTGGTCATCACTTCTTTTTTAAGATTTTTTTTTCTTGGTTAGAATTTTGTATTTGATTGGAAACACAGTAGGTGGCAGCAATTCCACTTACAAATCCAACCTTCTGTTTGAAACCAAATAGTCTTCTTTGAAATGTTATGATGTGGGTGAAACCTTAGTTTACAACAGGATCTTGGATCTTTAATCTGGTCTTAGTGATTATAGTACATATTATAGTCTGACCTATACTGTTTATCAATAGCGTTATATACATTTACTGTCCTAGTACTTTACAATTACATTTAAATTAATAATTTTCTGTTATCACAGATCCCAACACAGAATCATCTGGAACATTCTAAAAAGCCAGAGTCATACAAAGCTGGTAATTTATTTATCAATAAACATCTAAAATGATTTGTTTCTGAATAATCTCTGTTATTTTCTTCCTCTTAGCTCCTCTTCAGTGGAGTCAGTCTCTGTGCAAAGACACGGGCCTCAGAAGCACCAGTCTTTCAGACACTCCAATGTCTTGTCTAGAATTGATACAAACTCCAGCAGCGGTGCCCACGTCAGGTGACATTTCAACAGAACTTTTTTCACAGTTCTATTTAAACATGCTTTGTGTAAATAAATGTTTCTTCTACTCTAACCCAGATAGGGGGGGAAAAAATGCAATGTCTTGTGAGGTTAAAAAGAAATCAGATGGAAATACAAGAAACTTAAATGACATAGAGACTCATCGAGAAGAAGTCCTTTGGAGGCTGGAGCGGCTTCTTGGAGACACCTGTATTGATGATGTTATTGCAAAACCACAACCTCTTTCAGACAGTATCTGCACAGAGGACTTTGTCAGGCACTTTCGAGACGAGATGGTAGAAGTGGCTTTGCCAGAGAGTAATATCCCACAGCTGGATGGTAACAAAGTGATGAAGAGAGCAGAGAACTCAGACAGTGACACTTGTCTGAATAAACAGAAAGGACAAGGTGTTCGTCAGGTCAGAAGAATGGGCTCATCTTTGAAAAGCACCAGAGAAGCAGTGGTAACCCAGACAAATGAGACAAGCCGAAGAATGAATCTAAGAAAATGTCTGTCACACAGTGTGGGAGTAAATAAATCATATGTCAACGAGGAAGAAGCACAAAGAATCAATGAGGACGGCAGAAGTAAGTGGTGAAAAAAGTTGTCCACATTTAGCAGACTGTCTGAAATAACAATGAGAGCCAAAATGTAAATTCTACTGCATGTTTTAATTACACACATTCCTGTTTGGACCAGTGCAGGGTTTGTTCCATCTCTTATTTAGTTCGTGTTGCACACTATTAAAACCCTATTTTTCTTTAATTTCTCTCTCACAAAGTGAAACAAAATGAAAAAATGGACCATGACAAGAGCTGTTCTCACAAGACCAGGTTCTTGACAGGTACAACACACACACATTCTCATTAATCCTCTTGTACAACTGTGGGTTGTAAATAGGTTCTGTGGGTTCTGTGGTGTTTTTTCAGGTGTACCTGTAATGAGTTTTGACTCCGTGTCCATTGCTAGTGACCTTGACTCTGTCTCTACAGACCAAGTCAGACAAAACATTCAGAGTTGTCCAGGTAAAAAAAATATTTCAAAAATGTGAAGGAAATATTAAAAGTAGACATTCCAATATAAGTAACAATAATACAAATGAAGATATAGTTAGCACAGTAACTATGTCGTCCTCAGGATGGCGCTTTTTCATCCAGTCTGTCACAGGTTTGGAGGAAAACCTGAGTGACTTTGAAACCGTGACAGAAGAAAAAAGTGAAGCTCAGTCTTCATCAGGTAAAGTTCTTATGACTGTTATCTTACCAGTGGTACCAAAGTTTCTTTAAAATTATTTCTTTTTTCTTCTGCACAGTTCACAGCTCCTCTTTTACAGATAAAAGAAGTCCTTCTGTTTGTAAAGTGCTGCAAAAAAAGAGCGAAACTTTCAGGTAAGAGAAACCAAAAAAACAAACAGATTTTAACATAAAACCCACTTATTTTAAACTTTGCATTGTCTGCATTTTAAAGAACTTTGATAAATAATGACAAGGGCACAGATGAGGAAATAAACCACTGCAGTGGACAACACAGGTCAGAAAGAATCCAGTGTGGGAAAATGAAAGAGCAACTGAAGAATCTCAGACAAGTAGGAAAACCGTTCCCTTCATATCTTTCTATATTTTTGTGTAATTTTTATTTAAACTTCTGACACAATAATCTGTGTGTTCAGAAGTGTGAGAAAGAGGAGGAGCTGCTCCTTCTGAAGAGGTCTCAGTTAAAAGACATTGATCTCTGCATCTCTGAACTTCGACAAAGACGAAAGGTAAGTGAAAACCAAAATGTTTTTTCCACTGAAGAAGCTGTGAACAGAAATGTCGCTGAATAGAATGTCACTAACAGTTTATGGTTTATCACCCAGCATGCTTTGCAGGAACTAGAGCGACTGACTGCAGAGACAGCACAGCTAGAGACAGAGAAGCAGAGTGTGGAATCAGTTCTCAGTGACATGAGGATGGAGCAGCACTCTGTCAGGTATAAAACCACTCTAATAAATACAAATGTAGGTCTTCAATCAGATCATAGGTCCGCAAACCATGGCTCCTGAGCCACATGTAGATCTTGCATTGGCTCCATGTAGAATGACCAATGGACCAATTTCACTTTGACTGTGAGCAGAAAACATTTATGACTAATATTGCCAAAGGGTATACCGTACTTGGTAGACAACAACATCCACAGTCAGCAACGTATCTAGGTCAAACCAATTTCAAACACCACACTTATTTTTTTTTATTTTAATTGTCACAAAACCACATGATGTCATTGTCTTGTTGTACCTAATTCATCTGTGAGGTTTCTAGCTGCAGTGCAGCAATATCGAAATCTGTAAATATGTTGTAATATCTAGATTGTGTTTTTCCTGGGGTTCAATAAGTGAAACAACAAGAACATGCTTCATTTATGTAAATTTCTAACATGACTACAGTATTTAAAACGTCATATATTGCACCGTCGACTTCATTTGTTTTTGTACTGTATTGTTACTGTGATATGTTATACTTCCATTTTGTTCTACGTATTGCAGTTGCCAGGTAGGAGAGTTGCAAAGACAAAGACAGTCCTGTCTGAATGAAACCAGAGACCTGGAAATAAAACTTGCATCTCTGAGTCAGCGTAAAGAGACTCTGAAGGCTCATAGTGACAAAAAAAAGGTAATAAAATCTTGATAGTTCGGGTTTATGGAAGTAGGACCACATCAAGTACTGTCACATTCCACAGCTGGGACAGGATCCAGTCTTAAGTATGGAGGCTTGTTTCCTCTACAAATAATTGGAAAGGGGGACTGGGGTGGCAGGGAGTGGGTACATAAATAAATGGATTTTTAAAAATACATTTCAAACCTCATTTAAGTCTTTAGGCTAGTTTCATGTTTTGTCTGCATACATAAGTTTGCTTATCTCTTAATCTGCCACACCAAAGCCCATAGAGAAATGTAATGTTTTTAGCTCAATGACAATGACAGTGACCTTGTGGCTACTTCCCTTTATGGGTCAGTGTCAGCTCTGAAGGTTTAAACAAACAATCATTTTTGCAGGTCACAGATTAAACATTGTTAAAATTCCTAATGGAGGCAGCAGTGGATAAAACTCCTCCGTGTCACTAAAATATTTATTTAAAAAAGTGAGTAACTTATTATAATTACATACTTAAGAAATAGTCTGATGCATTCTCACTCTCAGAGTTTTATAATATCATACACTATATTGTCTGTTGTTTCACTGTTTTCTGAACAGAACAGTATGTGGATGTTGGAGAGGGAGGAAATGGAACAACTGTTGGATTCGACAAAAACTGCACTGTTTGCTGAACAACGACCAGCAAGAAAGAAGCTGGAGTCCCTGCATGAGGTGATTTTGTATTTGATTTTTTTTTCATTCGTAATACCCACTGAAATATAAAATATTATCAGATACACTAAACCAGTGATTCTCAAACTGTGGTATGCATACCACCAGTGGTACACGAGCACTCTCTGGTGGTACGTGGGAAAAATTGATATTTTCACATTTACATTTTCAATTCAATAAATCTGAAACATACCATACACAAATAATACAACATTTAGAAAAAATGTGTATCTACTTGTGAGATTATGAAATAGGATGTCTGGTCTTTTTTTTTAATTTACTTGTTTTTTTGCTGAAATGCAAGTCTGTTGCTCACCTTAGCACAGGCAGCACGGAATCATGGGATCACTTGCAAATTGAACGTGGAACGAGCAGGGGAATTCTAATGTTGGTCATCATGGTGGTATTCAGAGAGCTCAATGTTTTCTCAGGTGGTACAGAGTATAACAAGTTTGGGAACCCCTGCTCTAGATTAAACATATGTTCTTCAAAAGCTCCCACATGTTTGTATTTAATTTGACATCAGGGAGTAATCATTATTTTGAAGAGGCCATCTTTATAATTAGCAACAATGTGAACATTCAAGAATCACTGAGAGACTCACTTTCATGTTTTTACATTTTTTTAATTACTTTATATCGCTGATATTGGAGTAGAATTTGGAACAGACTTGTGAAGAACTGGTAAGAGCCACAGAGGCAGAGAGATCAATGAGGTGCCACTACGCCCGCCTGCAGGAGAAACATATTAGGAAAAAGGAGTATGTGGAGGTGAGACTTATTTCAAATGTAAAATAGGAAAGTGAATGAATAATTTTGCTACCATAAGAATTGCACAACAAAGATTTTAACAGAAGAAGATTTTAAAAAGAACAGTAATTTTTGCCAAACTTTTTTGTTCACATTCAGGTGCTTGAGGTTCAGGTCAGAGATCTTCAGGTGGAACTGAGAGAAGGTAACGTCAGGGTGGGAACTCTGGAGAAGATGTTGGCCCAGAAAGAGCTGCAGTTGTTCAACATACAGGAAGAACGTCAGGCCTTACAGATAGAACGTAGCGGCCTGAAGGGGGAACTACAGCTCCTAAGAAAACAACAGAACAGTGCACTGAAGGAGACTGAAGCACATAACTATAAAACAATGGCAAGTGTTCAGATTTTTATGTACAGTACTTATCAGACTTCGGAAACACAATGAATTGAGATTTTAATTTCATTAATTAGACCTTTCTTTTTTCAATAAGTTGATCAAATTATATAATTATAATTATAATTATATTTTTGACATGGGTGTGTTTTTGACAGCTACAAGAGGAAGAATCAAACAAACTAAAAATATCTCTGGAGCAGCAGAAGAAAAATGCAAAAAAATGTGAAGAGGAGCTTCGTACAGAAGCATCTGCAAAGGTATTCTAATTCTGCTAAAAATATTTATTTCCATTAGTAGAAGACTGTGGTATTTTACAGCATTGTCCTATGCAGGAGCACAAAGCATTAGAGGAAGAGAGGAGGAAATGGGAGAGAGAAAAAAAAGCTGTTCAGTTGCACTGTAAGATTCTGGAGGAGCAGAATGGGAAGAGCCTGGAGAGCATGAAGAATCAGATGCAGCAGGAAAAAACCAAAGCACAAGCTCTTCAACGTAAAGTTTTGGAACTGAAAACTGTAAGGCCCAAACACTTGAGATAGGCAAATATTAACTGCCTTCACAGAAGAAGTCACCATCTGTGTCGACAGAACCTCAGTCAACCCTGCTTAGACTTTCTGTCTTTTTTTAGTCTTTGTGCAACTCTCATCTTCTTTGTAAGAAAATACAGGAACTGGAGCAGGATGGCTGCACCCAGCAGAGGGAGCAGGAGTCTTTGCTGAGTGTTATTTGCAAATCACTAAAAGAGGAGCACCAGGCCGAGCTGCAGAAGCTGAGGAAAGAGATAGGACAGGTTTTAGAAAATCACCAAAAGTTATCATTGGTAGCAACATAAAGAGAAACTTTGTTGGACTCTGTAAAGCTAAATTAGTGTTGTGGTCACAGGAGACTCACAGGACGGTTGTTCAGCTTGAACAAGCTGCTCATCTGGCAGAAGATGAAGCCAACATGCTTCGGGTGATGCTAAAAGACAAAGAGAGCACTTGTAACCAAATCAGAGCAGACTGGGATCAACAGCACAGGCACTGGGCACAGAAACTGGGAGCAGAGTGCCAGCATCTGCATCTCTTATTGGAACAGAGCAGAGCCAAACAGAGCTCTGTGCAGCTGCCTGTCAGGTAGAATGTCCTTCATCAACTATGTTAGATGTTAGTAGAAGTGTATCATTACCAAGGCATTTTGTTTGTTTTTTAAAATGGATGCATTTTGTGTTTTCAGTTCTTCGGTAGCTGAGGGATTGACAAGACTGAGAGCAGTGAGAGAAGAAGTGGAGCAGTTAATTAGTCATTTACAGCAGGAGCTAGATTTACAGAAACAAGCTACTGAGCAGCTGAGAAATGACAAGGTTGAAGTTTTTTCTCTTCAAGTGCAATAGGCATAGTGCTTTAATAACAATATACATATTACTATGTATTTATCTGTTTGCAGGATCAAGAGATGAGCATCCAGAGGCAACAGCTCAGGAAGGATAAGAATCAAGCACTGGAGTTTCTCAAAGAGCGTCTCATTCAGGTAGACAGTTACCCACCTTTACAGGCTCATGTTTGAGTAACCATGTCAGGTAATAGAAAGGTGATGTTAACTATTTTTTAAACAGGAACACATTGATGAGTTGAGCAGTATGAAACGGGCACACTTGAATGATAGAGGAGAAGAAGGAGGTGAAGGAATGGCAGCATCTCTCCGTAAACAGCTGGAAGCCAAGGACCTGGAGCTGAAACAGGTTCAGAGGTGCATGGGTCAGTGGAAGGAACAAACTGCAGCTCATCTGGCCTGCACGTTTGAAGAGGAGTTGACTGCTGAACTTGAAAGGTAATATGAATCACACTATCACAACAAAAACCTCAACCAAGTGAAGGTATTCAACCTTGGGAAAATATAATGAAAATAAATGGTGTTCCTTCTGTTGCTGTAATGTAAAGTTTTGCTCTAAATATTCACCTTCCTGCAGGTGCAAGACAAAGTTGTTAAGGGGAAGGTAACTGGTTTCTCTGCCTGTCCGACACAGTAGTAGTTGACATACTAACCATACTATCCCTGTCTTTATCATGATCTCACTTAAACCCACTCCCATGTGCTATTGACCTACACACACCTGAAGTGTATCAATACTGTAAACCAAAGGGCCTTTTAAACTTAGCTGCATTTGTTTTTTTTAGCAAAACACAGAGTGGGAAGGAGAGAAGACGTGAGAATCCTGAAGACTTGAGGGGAGAGATGACGCCTTGTGCAAAGGTTAATGTTTGACTCACTCCATATAATCTTTAACTTAAATTACTATGTTGTTAAATATTCAAAAACTACATTCTAACAGTACTGCCTCTCTTATCCTTCTCATGAAATGCAGACGTCAGCTGCTTCTTCTTCTCCTTCTGTAGTGCTCTCTGCTGCCTTCCACCGCCCTTCAGATGTTGCCTCATTTAAGCTTTTGCGTTACCTCCAGACCAAAGTGAAACAGCTGCGTCTGGAAAATCAGGCCTATACTTGGAGCTCATCTCCTCCACTCTCACTGTCCTAGGTTTGTCAGAATCCTATGTTACAAAATTAAGTAAATATTGAGAGAAAAAAAGTCAACAAAGTTACAAACATGATCTTTGTTCTCTGTGCGCCGGTGGTTATTTCCATTCTGATTTTTCCAACAGCCATAGAATTGTGTAGAGGTGGAGATTTTATTATCCTTTCTGGAATGAAATAATGCTGGGGCAGTAAATTTCAATATGGGCAACCATCAGTTTAGATGCCCGTAGTATGTTTACATATATACAGTTAGACTTTATCACAGTTTGGGCTCTGATTTCGGACAGTTGGTCAAAATTGACTGAGTCAAAATGATCTATGCAATACAATCTGGGAAAACCTTCATCTAAAGATAGAGCATAGACAGAGCTTCACTGCCCCCCTCCCCCAAAACCTGGACCAGGATATCATGACATCTAGTTAAAGTTATTTGAACAGAAAGCAGGTCAAGATACCAGGAGCAGGATCTTAAGAATGTTCTTCTAAGATGTTCTTCATGAGGTTGTAAAAATGTTTCTTAAGGTTGATCTGATTTCAGGGGAGAAAAACAGAAATGTGTTCATTGTTTGGTACATGAATCAGTACTCACCATAGTACTGCAGTTGGAGTTTGCTACTTTTTTATAGTACAGTACAATTGAAAAGAAAACAACAACATTTATTAACAGATGACTGCTTAACATTCTGCTACGAGTCATACCCCCCTACTGGTGATGCTGTTTGCCAGCGTTACAGCCAATTTCGACTTAACACTAATAACACATTTCCTTTGTCCTTTTCAACTACCTTTCTCACTTGCTATAATTGTTTACTTAAAGAAAAACATAGAAATCTCCACTAGTAGGCCTAAATGAAAAATTCTTCCTTTTGCCATGGGCACATGGCATAGACTAGAAGTAGATACAGTCAGGTACAGAATCCTTTACCAATGTCACATTTTATGACAAAACAATAAGCAAAGGATCTCTGTGAATTGATGCACACATTCACCTTGACCTTGACCTGTTATGTCAATGATGATTTTTTTTTCTCTGCCTTGTGTGATAGTGTAATACTGCTGTCTTCACAGATCTCTCAAGGCCAAGACAGAGCTGGACTTCAGAGCATATCAGAATCTAGGAGTCACAAGTTAAAATATCAGACATTATACTGTAGGTGTGTATTCAGGGGATTTGACTCCCATCAGTTTCAAACTACTTTGTTCAGAGGCATCACAGATGAATCATTTATTGTGAAATGCGTTTCAGATTAACAACCAGGTCACAGTGACAAATGGTAAATCCTATGATTTGCTCATCAAGTTCACATGCATTCAAGAGTTATAGCTTTCAGGTCACAGTGAACTTTGAATGAGTGACAAACTGTCATTACCCTCAAGACTCAAGATCATGTGAGTTACTCTTACCCAATCACCTTGTAAAGCTGCAGATTCTTTTTGACGCCTTTAAATATAATCAACAAGATTACAGTGTGTTTAATTGTAAAACAAATGTCATCAGGTTTCTGTAAAGGGAGAAAAACTGTATATTTGGTCAGGTTTGCATGGAACTGCAATTTTTAATGGAACCACAATAAATGTTTTCATGCCTTAAATACTTCTTACAAGTGTAATGCAATACAAGAGTCTTTACTAGGCACAGTTATGTGTTATATCAGTTATTGTTCCTGTATTGTGGCTGTCAAACATTCACAATTTGTTTTCTCTTGGTTTGAGTCAGCAAACTGTTTTTAAATACTGTATAAACTGCTTTGTGATCAAACGATGTGGGGACAAGGCATTCCACGGGGAACAATCCTGGGATGTTTGGTATTTAAAACCACAAGAAATGTATAATTTAAGAAAAAAGGACATTTTAACATGGCAAATAAAGAGTTTATTTATAAACAAATACAAAGCTGTAATACTCCATGGCTGGTTCAACCTCTAGTTACAAAAAGGAAAATACATTCGAAAGATAGAAGCTGCACTTCTAGTACTTCTTTTCCTCTTCACCGCCCCAAACCAAGCTTATTAATGATTATCTTTTAACCACAAGTACAACTGCAAAAACTGCTTTAAGCTACTGTGTGCTCCAAAAAAACATTAATATTCAAAAGCTGCACACTGCTGTTGTACGAATAACAACAAAATGATTCACATTACACCTTTGTGCTACTGGCCAGACATTAGCAGGATTCTGTGCAAACAATATTATAAGAAAGAGCAAAGGTTAATTTTGCAAGCTTCATAACACTTTATAAGGCTGTCAATATATCAAACAATTTATACAACTGGTACAGCAGGTGGTTTTAAATAATGTAACAGCTTAGAATGGTAAGCATTACACTTGCACATCACATCACATGCATACAAAACATAAAAAAAATATATGTGTTTCACACCGTCAAAAAGGTACAATGATAACAAATCCCACGAGTCTTGCCAAACTGACCAACCTAAGGTGTTTCCTAGTGCTTTGTAGTTTGTTTGTTTTTTGTCATTCTTTGCTATGACTGTATTACGACTTAGACTGTATTATACTTTGGTTGGCTTTTAAATTTCATAGAACAGGATTACATTTCCATGTCCTCCTCTCCAGGGCTGTCAGCTACAGGAAAGCTGTAGGGATGAGAGTGTGTGTCTGTGGATGGACTGGAGGAGCTCAAGAAACTGTGAGGAATAGGAGATGGACAAGGAGCAGGGGGGTGCCTCAATAATGTCTGTTGTTTACGCTGTTTTTGTAATGCATCTTTTAGCCTTGGACAAAAGTGGTCTTCAGGTGGACGCCATAGCACCAACTCCATACAGGAATGACTCCTATGTATGAGCAAATGAAAAATACATCATTAAGACGTACGGAATGGTTTAAAATTCGAGCTTGAACAAAATCCTGTTTCTCTACATGAGTTTCATATGATTTTACATTTAATTTCAAACATACATGGACTTGGCCACTTTTTGAGGGAGGATGTCACTGATGCTGCGCTGAAGACCCTCCTTCAGACTGTCTGAGATTACCAGCACTGGTCGTCTTGGTGCTGGCTCAATTTCCAGATCCTCCTCTTCATCATCATCCTCCAGCGTTATTCTACAGAAGGTACAGAAGATAGCGTTTGTGAAGAGTCATCTATAGTATTAGAAACATACACTCCTACAAACACAATCATGGTTTATGTACCTGTCTTTGATCTTCTGCAATTTTCTCTGAGCTGCCTCTATCTCCATACAGGAATTCTCTGCTTCAGATCTGTGCAGGATGGGAGCAGGATGTGGTAAAGTTAGAGGCTGAGGCCCAGGGCTGGACTGTGGAGGTTTAGTGCTGACATGTTTGGCAGACAGGGAATAGCAGCTGTTCGTTGAAGGCCACACCTGGTGAGTGCTGGGATTTGGGTCTTCTGAAATGTCCACCTCGGTGTCCACCATTAACCTCCTCTTTTTGGCACTGCATCCCCTGTGAAAACACATGCATTGTGAGTATTCATGGCACTGGACAAATGTTAAGTGAGACTAATTATTCTGTGCATCTCACACTTACTCATCATTGACTCTTCTTCTGTGTTTCCTGAGGCAACGAGTCTCCCAGCTGCTGTTGGCCAGACAGACAGACATGTCAAAACAGTTAATATGTTGCAGGCTAAGGCTGCCAATGTATTTCTGCAAATGTATGCGGTCTGTCTGAAGTACTATATAAAATTACTGGCTACTCACTTGTTCGTGACCGTTGGTCTCTGTAAGTGACCCGGTGTATTTGGAGGCCCAAAATCGAATTCTGGAAGGCTATTGGGGCCTGAAAATGAATACATGGCTGGCAAGAATTTCAGTTCATGGCCAGAAGGAACTGAATGATGCATCGTCATCTGGTCAGTGAAATAATTTGTGGGCATAAAAACAGAAAGACAGCTATATATCAATTTCATCTGAGAGCCAGGTGCTAATAAACAGGATTCTAGAAGGAATCAACTGTACAGTTTTTGTGTTCAGAAGACATTGTGGTAAATATTATTAATTTAGATTGACACTGCTATGTAAAATAACAGTTTTTATGACAAATGGCAAAATGTTAGCGTCGTTAAGCAAATGCGTTTTATTTTAAATCCTCTGTTGAACATATACATTACTTTGCGCAGTTTGAAAGAGTACCAATAAAAGGTAGTGTGCAATTCTGTTTAAGTGTATAGGCGGTAATGGAAAGGATTAAAATTGTGGCATCGAATCTATCGACCATCGTCTTTAAAGGACTAAGACCTGAGCTTATTGATTTAAATATGGTCCGGTTATATACGAACGTTATCGACAACACAAACCGAAACGTACACGTAATGTTTAAAGAAAGACTACTGAATGCTTTGTAGCCAAACACAAGCCCATGTACCGTAGGATGAAACAACATAATGAAACAACATACGAAAGCAGCGCCTCCCTCTTCGTTATGAATAACTTTCAATAACTTGTCCAGCTGGTGAAACTGACCGACTCGTGCAGCTGCCCTGCCCCTTACATGTTTTGTTGTCGTCTTGTAAGCTCTACTACCTGCAGCTAAAAAAACAATTTCTTATTAGTCTACAATAAAACTGTGTCTCGATACACATACCCAACGTGACAAAAAACATTGTCTTACCTGCAACCAAGACTTTTCTCAAAGATGAAGGTCTAATGCGTTTTGAGTGGCTGTACAGGCTAACTGCGATAATATTGCGTTAGCTAGCTATTCTATAAAGTGAGTAGAGCCAGAAGATACGCTAAGATTCTAGAAACAGTCACGTCGACCGTATTGGTGAATTGTGGGAAATGTAGTATGTAAGTATAATAACGGTTATTTACGCATTACTGACCAATTATGAAAATACAAAAGCAAGATTTTTGTTTCTATTTCACTCTGACATGGAGTACGGGGGGCTAACTTAGAAAAATGAATTAAGGAGTAATTCAATAGTAACAAACAAAATATATTCTTTCAATATTGTAAATAAAGCAACTTTATAACAGCGAAAGCAGGATGTTATAACTGGAAAATAGATTAAACAGAGACATCTGCTTGTATTGTTTGTTTTGTGGGTTTTCTAACCAAAGAATATAATCGACTAACAAGAAAACATCCCAACTTCCCAACTTCCTGTTTGTGAGCTCGTCGTTATTGTTTACGGCAGTATGGTCACAGTGGTTTGCGTCGCTGTTTCACGTCGCTGGAAAAAAACAGCAACAACACTGTTCCACATCGTCCTGCTCATCTTTAAAGGAAATAGGACTGCTGACTGGTAACAAAGCACCGTACGCATTTTTTCACTGGCTTGTCCACTCAAATGACAAGTCATGTGACCCTTATATACCAGAAGTAGCTATATGCGCTTGTTTTCTTGTCCATTTCTCATTCTTGACTCCGAAGTTTCCTTCAGGAGGTAGCACAGAGCTGTGTACAGCATTTCGTAAAGCAACTTAATAGTAAGTTTTTTGTGTGTTGACGATTCGTAGTGTCTTTTTAAAATCACTGTAAATGAGTTTTAAGCAAAAAAAGATTATACTATTTAGTTAGTGATATTTATGTTTTTAACGTGCCTGTGCTGTCATTTTTATGCAGTTGTATTGATATATTAACACCTGTGTTTTCCAACAGATAATCCAAAATGATATTTTGGGTCTTTATATCAGTTCTACTGGCCTTTGCCTCAAGCAAGTCATGTGGTATGTAACTTTTTAGTTATTGATAAAAACCTTCTTATCTCTAATGCCAAACTTAGGGAAACCTGGCAACATTTGTGATGCAGTTTTCTTGCCACAGTTTATAGTTGTTGATCTTCAGTGTATACCAAATGATAACATGAAAGTTCTCTGAATCATGATCGCTCCACAATGTTTGCTTTCACTTTTCCAGTGTGCCTGCTGAGGCAGCATTTGTGCTTTTGTGTGGCTTTACACTTTCAAAACTATTTTCTCTGACTATTTCACTTAGATGCTGAGGAACCAAACAATGAGCTCTGCCTTTCTCTCAATAAGAATCTCCTCCGTTCCCTGGAGACTCAAGATGGACACCCCAATCCCAGTGTTCACTTGGCATTAAGACTTTCCAATTTGCACAATCTTGCAAAAGAGGGCGCATACCTAAATAAACTAAAATCTCATCTTCACAATATCCTACAAGAGTAATTTGTTTAACTATACATCAATACTTTTAAGAGCTCTACATTAACATTTTTGTTATGGGATGTAAAATCTTTGTTTCACTTGTCTGTTCCAGTTCTTTCTCCAACAACCATCCTGGGGTTGGCCAGGTAGCACTGTACACTCTGGCACTAAGGTCCTCCTGCTATGATCTTAACACAGTTTTCGTCAACATCAGTGGAAAGACAATGACACTGTTGACACATCTGAAGAAGCAGATGGAACAGGAGAAAGAACATATTGTCGGTCAGTTTTCATTTGATATATAGAGTAAAGAAAATGCAGATAGAAACTTGTTGGTGCATTTCTGGAAGAAAAAAAAGTTTTTTTCATTTTTGACACAGTCAACAATCGACCTTTGACCAACTACTACAAGTACTCATTGGGAATAGTTGCTCTTTGCACTAATGGCATCAGGGTGAACAGCCATGTCTCCAACAAGCTGATCAAAGCAGTGGAAGACCAACACTTAACACATGGAGACACTTGCAGTGTTGGTGAGTTGTGTTAGCAATTATACACATCATAATGTATAAAACATATTAACAAACAGCTAGAATGGACATGAACACAGAGAGTGAGAGGAGACAGTGTCGTCATCAATAAACCGTTATAGTGAAGCGAAAGTTCACTCTAAACTAAAGTAAACTAAGCTGGGGTAAACTAAACTAAGTTTAAAAAGATGTCTTTTGGATGATGTCTTTTTATCCAAAGGTCTGACAGATAACCAACTTAAAATGGGATTTCCATCCAGTTTCCCATAAAATTCCAGTATCTAGTTCAATGGTCCCATACCCTGAGGCGAGGACCGGCAACGGTCCGTGGGTCAATTAGTACCGGGTCGCACAGAAATAATGCATAACTTACCTTATTTCAGTTTTATTTATTATCCGATTCTGAACGATGTACCAGATTCTGTCCACCACATCTGTCTATGACTCACACTTGATACATGTCAAGATGCTTAATGTTTATTATTATATTTAGAAAATTTCAGTTTTTATGCCAGTCGTATAATTTTATTTAGTTGTATTTCTCTGCCACATCTTAAAGGCTGGTCCGTAAAAAAAAAAAAAAAATTCAGACATTTAACCGGTTCGTGGCGCAAAAAAAGGTTGCGGATCACTGATCTAATTGACAGAATAAAATAAGCAGCTGTTGTCTCTCTGACTTTCTCTGACCAGATACATATGCCATGGCTGGGATGGCCCTCCAGTGTGTGAAGGACAGTAGGTTTGATGGACAAAACACTGCTGAACTGGACTCAGCTCTCAGAATGATCAAGCAGAAGCTTTTGGACTCACGTGGGACTGACAACCATATAGGCAACCAGTTTAGCACTGGTCTGGCAGTTCAAGTAAGAACCTTGTCATCTGCTGATTGTCGAGTACACGGCTTCTTCTTTTGTGTGAAATGTTGCACAACATTTTGTAACACAAAAGTAATTACGTATACTTCCAGGCTTTAATCGCAATGGGCAGCCCAAATGTTGAGTTTGCTGCATCGATTAAGGCCATGAGAACTTCTGCTAGAAACTACGCATACCAGAACCCCATGGCCTTATCCCAGGTTCTTCCTGCTCTTCATCAGAAATCCTACCTGAAAGTAAAAAACTTTGAGTGTGTCGATGAAGACGGTATGTTCGTTATTAAACCCAACTCATCTCATTTTTGTGTACAGCTGTTTTAACATGTGTCGTATATTGAATCACAGATAGTTTGGTTCTGGAGCCTCTGGATCCTGTGGAGATTTTACCAAGTGAGACCAAAGTGGCAGTAAATGTAGAAGTGGTAAGCAGAGGGGTGTCCTTGTTTTACTCTGTGGATGTTCCACACGGCAGTACTTTATTGCAGGCTCTTGAGCTACTCGTGGCGAAAAATGATGACTTCACGTGAGTTTATTTGACAAACATCTCTGCATTTCAGCACAGATTTGATAATCAGGGCTGTATGTGTTTGACATGATACTGGTTGACAGGTTTGACACAGAGAACACCATGTGGGGTCCATTCTTAAGTGCCATTAATGGAGAACAGGCCCGACAGAGTGACCGCGGATACTGGCAAGTGTCTTCAAATGATGTTCTACTGCCAAAGGGTGAGAACAAACTAACTAACCTCTTGACCTTATGACCAGCTATATAATTGCCCTATATGCTTTGTAACCTTCCTTGTTATTGGTTTCTCAGGTATTGCTGAGTTCAAGATTCAGGAGGCGCAAATGTTCA
The DNA here is from genome assembly GCF_000523025.1 of Cynoglossus semilaevis. Lineage (NCBI taxonomy): Eukaryota > Metazoa > Chordata > Actinopteri > Pleuronectiformes > Cynoglossidae > Cynoglossus > Cynoglossus semilaevis. The sequence continues at coordinate 163,953 of NW_007585120.1, read as the reverse complement.
CCCTCAAAAACATTGAAAGACATTGAAAATCTTTTTTTTCCCATGATCTTAAAAATTCCTAAAAGTAACCAAAGAGAAACCCAATAGCCATTCAGTGTCAGATTACATATGTTTAATTTTGTAGTCGTTCCATTTCAAAGAGCTGATGTTGGAAGTTCAAATTTAATTGTACTGTGTTTTAGAGTCAAAGTGTCAATAATAATAATAATAATAATAATGTACATTGTTATTTTTAATGATTTTACTTTGTGAAAAATGAACTTTTAAGTAAATAAAAAGATCGACATGTGTGGTTTATAGAGATATATATTGTAAGTAAGGTTTAAGGCAATCGAGACTCGGGCTATATAGGTTTTCCTTTTTTAAATACATTTTTTATAATATTAAGATAGAAAACACGGGTATAATTACAGTTGAGTTTACAACTGTACTAACTAAAGCAAATACATAAAATATCCGAGAATATTAAACATTTACAACTATATTTACGTGTTTAAGAACGTAAGGATTCTGTCTAATGATTGCTAATTAGCTGGCTACTGTTCTCTTTGTGTCACGTGGTATCTTTTGGCTTTTATTGCTATTACTTTGCCTTATATGTTTTGTACAGTACAGATGACTATTTACTTTTGGTACATCTGCCAAAAAGAAAAAGGAAAATATAGACAAAAGAATCGGCAGAGGAATAGAAAATATTAGCGCACTCGACTGGGGGGGGAAAAACCTTTCACTTTTACGCCAGGCATGTAAAGCAAGCGCGACCTCTAGCGGTCAGTGATATACTCCGCGCTGTATTTACCACGTGTATGTACAGTAAACAAGAATATTAATAATTAGCCTCTAGAGAATACCAATTGACACATATATCTCTGCGAAAAAAGCGGTGAGGTACTGTATATTCTAATTGTTAATCTTTACATTGTAAAATTCAAAATAAGTCTATATCATTATCTTATCTATTATCTTCAATAATAGATAAGACCACTTCCATAAGCGGTGGAAGTGGTCTCCAGGTGAGTACACATCTCGGATGACCTCACCTGGAGAACCAACGCTTCCTGCCTGATCAGGAAAGCGCACGAGCGCCTCTACTTCCTGAGGAGACTTAGGCGTGCTGGACTAGGGAGGTCAGTCCAAACCTCTTTCTACAGATGTGTGGTGGAGGGTGTCCTGTCCTCCTGCATCATCATGGGGCAGGGCAGCTGCTCGGCTGCGGAGAAGAAGGCTCTGCAGAGGGTGGTTAAGGCTGCACAGAGGACCTGGGACACACTTTCCCCACCACCACGGATATCTACACCACCAGATGCTGGAAACGGGCCTCCTGCATCATGAAGGACCCCACCCACCCCACAAATGCTCTGTTTGCCCGCCTCCCATCAGGAAGACGGCAGCGGACCACCAGACTGAGGAACAGCTTCTTCCCTGAAGCTGTGAGACTGTTAAACTCTGGTGGACCCCTGTAACTCCCTGCGTCCCTCCTGCACAATCGCCACTTACTCTTTCTCTTCTTGCTGCACTACACTGAACTCTTTGTCACTTGTACTCAAGCTGGGACCAGGGAAACTAATTTCATTCATCCCATGTTTAACATGTGTTGCAATGACAATAAAGAACCTTGAGTCCTATCTTATTATTATTATCTTAGTAAATGCTAGGTATCGCATACGGAGTAAAGTCTACTGGCGTTTGACTTATAAGTCATTAAAGCCACATTTTCTCTATTTCATCACAAATATTTCAGAAATTTACTTTTTCTGTCAACACACTGGTCTGGTCTGGATTTTGCAATGCTCTGTTTAACCTTGTCCTTGGCTTTCATGACGCTTGTTTGCTGACCAACGTTGTGCAAATGTTAAATTACAGAAAGTGAACGCTTTTGATAACCAGTGGAGTTTCCTGTTTCTAAACTTTTGTTCCACTTTTCCACTGTGCCGGCTGAAGTGTTTAATGTTTGTAAAGTTCGTCAATGATACTTTAACCTTACACCAGGCAAGAAAGCTTACAATTTTAAAACAGAGGAAGTCCCATATTCCAGACACTTCTAGGAACAAAGACAATTGGATTTAGAGACAACAATAGTGGATCATTTTCTTAGCACAATTTAATAGCATGAATGAACAAACCTCTACTTTATAAAAGGTAATCTATCACAGCGATGTGCATTTAGAAGTAAATTACCGAACACACCTCATGTTTTGGAAATGTTTTAGAAACACCTACCTTTGTTTTGCACATTCTCTCTCTCTCTCTCCCTCTTTCTTTCTCTCTTTCTCTCTGATGAGTAAACTCTACAGCCACACCCATTGGAGCTCCACCTGTCAGCGCAGCCTCAGTTGCATCACTTCTACTTTATTTAAGAACAGACAAACTCATTTGTGTTCAGATTTATATCTTGGTAGATGAAGCATTTATTCTTGGTCAAAGGAAATACATATCGAAACTGGTAGGTAGAGTTTTTTTAAATTATTTTATTTTACTGTAATTAGTATTTGTTCATGTATTTTTATTTTTCCAAAAATACACTTAAAAGTTCAGTTTATTTTATTTTAGCCAACACATAGTTATAAAAAATATATTAGTATGTCCCTCATTTGAGAAACATATTATTGTTTGACATTTTTAGAAAGAAACTGTGTTTCTTATGTATAACAAAAAACACTTGCAAAGGTAAAATTATTTTGTAAATACACTGCAAGTGCAGATGTTTTAAAATGTAATTTGGGATTGTTAGCTCCTATGATAAAATGATGTGACATTGTTTCACAACTGACGACTGCTTCGTTGTAATATAGTCCTGTAGCTGACTGCCAGGTTGTAGCTGTTTTATTAGCAAGAGTGCTGCTTTGTCTTAAGAATCAGCATTTTGATCCCTGTAGACACTGTTCTCTTGGCAGCAGAAGTGCTATAAATAATAATAAAGTAAATTTAAAACAGGTTCATAATGGGCTAAAGTCACCCTTCTCCCCGCCAATCCCCCACATCCCCCTAACTCATGGACCAGTCCCCTCAGTACTTGATATATTGTATCAAATTGTGTTGAATGAAACTGAGCCTACCACATGTACCTTGTCATTCTACATTCAATACTTGGCTGTGTAGCCAGACACACATTTCCCAATGTGTCCGTGAGTGTCTGAAAAAAAACCCCACAGCATTTTGATTGCGCAACAATTACCAGTTCCAGTCTCTTGTGTTGCAGACACGCAGCCATGCATGTGGACAGAAGTAGCTGGTCCTGGACCATTGTTGTCCTGCTCCTGGTGTCTCTGCAGGAAAACATCATGGTGGTGACCCAGAGTGAGCAGGTGGAAGAAGGTGAGTTGTTTGTACGATGTGTGGTATATATCCACCTGTGACTGTGTGTGCTACCAGAAAAGAAACTGGTTACTTTAACTCCCTGACATTGTCTCTTCTTTCGAGACATGTATTTAAATACGAGAAGGTATTAAAAAAAAAAAAGCTCCTGTTTCTGACTCATCTGATGTTTCTTATTACAGAAATTAAAGCCTAATCTGACAATGACATTGTAAACTGGAGAATAAAAATAAATGATAGCCTAGAATATTGACCTACATTCATTTAACCTTACGGCTGCTGTATTGTGATGGAGGTGATTAATTACCTGTGTCTGAATGTCACTTTATTCTAAAGGACACAGGTTCTGGAATACAAATTAAAAAACAATATTGATGCACGGCAGCAACACTAGCAGCTCACTAATTTTCCTTCTCCAATTTTGAATAAAAATGTTATTATTTGCTGGTATGCATGAATATTATTTTACTGATTTGAATCATTTTGATATTTTTTTATGTCACGATCCTCTTTGTACATAGTTTTCTTTGTTTTTTTCTCTCGTGTACTTGATGCTTCTGCCCATTATTTATCCCCACCTCCACACATGTGCCGACTCAGCTGTGGTTACAGCAGTATTCACACCCCAGCCCTTCAATGACTCGGTTCCAGATCATTTCCAGTCATCTTGTGTTAACTAGGTCGTGGCCTTTCCCAGCATTACTGGTTGCACCAGTTATCTTAGTTACTCCTTGTGCTCCTTGGATCTACTTCTTGATACTTCTTCCCTGTATCCATGTCTTAACCAAGGGTCTGTAACTTACCTCCTGGTCCTGTGTTACCTCATCAAGTGGGCCGGATTGTACACCCTAGCGTACTTGTTTTGGGCCGTATATTTGACAACCCTAAGCTAATGTGTGAGATAAGTAACTTTCCTTAATGTTACAAAGAGAAGCTTTAGTTAAGGGTTTTGCAGATGGAAGCACACAACAGAAAATGTGCCACAAATGTCAAATAGTTTTTGACATATTCCATGAACAGATCAGTAGACTCTGCTCAGTGCTTACTGCCTTTGTCTTGGTTTTACTCCATTTAGTCCGATTGGTGGGCGGAAGTCACAGGTGTGAGGGCAGGCTGGAGGTGCAATACAATGGCAGGTGGGGCACAGTGTGTGACGACAAATGGGACATGGTGGACGCGGATGTGGTGTGTCGACAGCTGGGCTGCGGATCTTCAGAGTGGTTAAACTCCAGGTTTGGTCCAGGCACAGGGCCGATCCTGCTGGACGATGTGGGATGTACAGGAAATGAAACAAGCATCAGTGAATGTCCGAATCTGGGCTGGAATGTCCACAACTGCAGCCATTATGAAGATGTGTCTCTCACCTGCAAAGGTATGGTTGTCCTTCTCACCCTCAGGTGGCTGGGGGTGTTGTGAAGTTTTTGGGCAAAATATAAAATTAACTTTTTAACTTTTTTTGTTGTCGGAAGAAGAAGATACGACTGAAGATAATGGGGCTTTGAACTCACCACATTATGAGAAGTTAGACTCAGGTGAGTGTTCCATTTCCACTAAGCATGATAGTTAGAGGTCAAAATGTGAACGGGTTTATCAAAGAACTCAATGACGTAAAGAAATAATTAAATTATATCAGGAAATGAAATTGTGGGTGAGGTCAACTTTAAACTATCAACAGTAGAAAATGTCTTTGGTGATAAGTTTCCCTCCTTACATTTCATTATATCAGATTCAGGGCTAGGTGTCGTTATCAGCACGGGATAGAAGAACAGACACTTGAGAGTTTCTATTGCATCCTATAAAGGAATGTATCTCACTGTGCTTTGGAATAAAATGACACAATTGTTACACAACAAAAAAAAATCATCAAATCTTTTTTCATTGTGCCACTGAAGTCAGTCAATACATGGCAATTCACACACTTCTGCATCATCTAACCTACATCTGGGAATCTCAATCAAAACTTTGAATTGAGTTCTTTAATCCAACCTGTCAAATACTGGCACACATCTGTCCAATTTATAATAACAACTTTACTTAGAAGTGTAAACAAAAAACAAAAGAAATGGAAGTGGAAAGAGTTCTTCTTTATAATTTCTCATTGATCCTAGAGGAAACACAACCTTATATGCCTACATACTGTACTGTCTGTCAGGATTGATGTTTGGAACACTGTTGGTGTTCCAAAAGTATGACACTAATGTGGAAAACTCTGCCTTGACCTGTTGAGCTTTCTTTTTCTCACTCTCTCTTGTCTGTAGGAGATGGAGGAGTACGTCTGGTAAATGGAAATAATCCATGTGAAGGTCGTTTAGAGGTCTTCTACCAGGGAAATTGGGGAACAGTGTGTGACGATGATTGGGATCTTCGTGATGCCAACGTGGTGTGCAGGCAGATTGGCTGTGGACATGGCGTGGCTCTGCACTATAGTTCAGTCTTTGACCACGGCACCGACCTGATTCTCCTGGACAATGTCAACTGTCATGGGTCGGAGTCCAACCTGACTGAATGCAGTAGCATGGGCTGGCTTAGACACAACTGTGGACATCACGAGGACGTCGGTCTCACCTGCAGTGGTACGCTGCTGTCTTCAACAACCTGAGATGTTTCAGTCTTTATTACATTTGCTGTCTTATGTCGTGGATTGTTATGGTTTCAGGGCTTTTGTATGTCATTTTTGGGATTTGTGATTATATATTCCATGAATTTTCTAATCATTCATGTTCTTTGTTTGTTGTGATTGCTTTTCGTCTCCTACATATATAAACTATGATTAACGCTAATGCTGCACCACAAGGTTTTTACAAATTAAAATAGTGAAACAGTGGAGAAATGTAATGCCTGTTTAGTTTCTTTCACTGATATTTTCCAGGCACATCAGGGAATAGGCTCATCGTATCTCTCATTGAGGACCTACTCCACTCTCTGGAGACACAGACAGGAGCCCCTAATCCCAGCATATACCTGGCTTTAAGGCTCTCTGCTCACCACAACCTGTCCATGGAAAGGGCCTATCTCGAGAGGCTGTTGAATGAGATGCCCGGTCAATTGCAAAAGTAATCAAGTGTTTTGTGAGGCAATTTTAATCAGTACATTCCAAAATCCTTCTCACACTAGTGACTGTTCTTTGTTGTTGCAGCTCCACCAGGCCCGTGACTGGCCTTTTGGCCCTGTTCATTCTGTCTCTAAGGGCCTCCTGCCATGATCTAGATATAGTTCTTCCCCACATCAATGGAGGGACAGCATCACTGCTGACACATATGGAGAGGCAGATGCATCTGGAAACAATGAAAATTCATGGTACAATATTTTGGTTTCTGGAATTCTTTAGATAAACAAACAACAAAATAAAAAGTCACATGAAAAATAGTTGCTGTAGTCCATCCTTAAGTGAGTGCAGTGGTTGACAATTTATGCTTGTGTCATTTTGATGTCTCCTGGACACAGACGACAATGTCCCCTTGTCCAACTTTTACCAGTATTCTCTGGGAGTGATTGCTCTTTGCACAGCTGACATCCAGGTCGACAGAGACTTTACTGAAGCACTCATCAATGCAGTGGAGCAACAGCAATTCACACATGGAGATTATGTGAGCATTGGTGAGTCAAACCAGAGCGAAAACCACATTTACCCCTTAACTAATGTTAAAATACATTGTACTACAATATGTGACATTTTGTGACGAAATTAAATATTTTGGAATATAATGCAGTAAGATCATCGGTTCTTTCAGTGTAGTGGTGAATGTTATCCCGTGTGTGTGTATTTTACAAAAACATGCAGGTTTAGGTTTGATGAAGAGTCTACAGCAGGGGTACCTAGTAAATAGATTGCAAGTGGATCGTAAAGGGAGTGCTGTATTAGTAGATAATGAGATTTAAAATAAATATTGATTTTAAATGAAATCTCTAGGACTTAATTAGCAACTAAACAAGTATTGAATCATATGGTGCGATACAGCTATAGCTATAGCTGTTGAATATTATCAATATAAAATATATTATCCCTTTAGCAAGGACATTTGTCCAATAAAGTGAGGACCTGGTCTAGAGTTTGACTGAAGTATGAACATGAGTGTAAATAGTTGTTTATCTCTATCTGAACTAGGGAATTGTTAGTACAGGGTGTAACCCACCCTCACCCTCACCTCTGCTGTGGCTGGCTCTGGCTGCACTGAATTAATAACAACTGTGACTATAAAAGATTGCTGGTAGGATGTTAATAATGATGAATAACCAACCTGGGGCTCCAAGTTGTAAAAAAAATAGTGACAGATCTTCTAAAGTCTCTACACAGTCATTATACAGTGACTTGTCCTTAAATTCCCCTCAGTCTGAAAGTCTGTTTTAATTCATGTTTATGTTATACTAGATACATATGCTTTGGCTGGTATTGCCCTCCAGTGTGTGGAGGACAGTTTATTTCCTGTATACAATGGTACCAAACTGGACACAGCCCTTAGCAAGATCAAGGGAACAATTTTGGACTCACAAAGACCTGACGGCCATTTGGGCAATGAGTTCAGCACTGGAAATGCAGTTCAGGTACGATTCTCTTTAAATCTCTGTCATTTAATCATATTAAGTTAAGCTTAAGTTCAACTTTAATGGCGTTTTTGTTGTGTTCAAGGCTTTAATAGCAATGGGCAGTTCTGCTGTGGAGTTTATCGGAGCAAATAGGGCCATATGGAGCGCAGTTAGAGGAAACGTCTACCACAACCCGATGGGCATATCTCAGATTCTGCCAGCTCTCCAGGGGACATCCTACCTGACAATCAAAACAATGACATGTCTCAACGAGGATGGTGTGTTCAGTATTTCATCCACTGCATACTGTTTTTTTATGTTTATTTTTGTTTGTTTGTTGCTAATGACATCTGCAATTTCCTATAGATTCTGTGGTGGTGGAGCCCTTAGAACCTGTTGTGGTTTTACCAAATGAGAATACAGTGGGTGTGGCAGTAGAAGTGGTGATGTCTAATGGAAGTGGGCATCACTATCTGGTTGATGTGCCGTTGAACAGCACTTTGCTTCACACGCTTGAACTCCTCCAGGAGGCAAATGTTGGCTTCACGTGAGTTTATTTTATATGCTTTTATCCATTCTGGCAGTTTAAATCACTGATTAGAAGTACTGTGGGAATTAGCGCCATATGGTACTTTTATTTTGAAGGTTTGGCACGACACCCTCCCTGTGGGGACCGTATCTCAGTGTTGTGAATGGAGTGGAAGCACTGTCAAGTGAACGCCAATACTGGCACCTCTCATCTAATGGTGTTTCATTGACAGAGGGTGAGGACACCATTTCACTGGATTATGCCTAACTTACAGACTATTATTTTTATCCTAACGTTGTTTTTTTTTTAAGGTATTGGTGATTACAAGATCGAGTATGGACAAACTATCACCATCGCAATGTCATCCTACTGATCAAAAAATGAAAAACAAAAAGAGGAAAATTTCAGAATCAGAAAATGTTCTTGTCAGAAATCAAAAGTGGATTCTTCTTGGGGTTTTGTTTTCTTTATATTATTTTGTCTATCATTTTATCTCTATCTGTCTTTGATTTGTGAATCAGTAAATAAATTTTGCAGCATCATAAATATCATGCGTCATCCCATTTTCTTTTTATGTGGTTCTTGACATTTTTTTGAAAAATGTATTTTACTGTTTCGTAACGAACAATACTATTTGGTAACCCCATGGGGTTTCTTTCCTCTTCACTGTGATCATCCATGGGACTGCTTAAGCCTGATGGCAAATGTTTCTATGTTTCAAATGTTTCAGACAGAGCTGAAGAGCAAGTTTAGCTCAGGTTTAAAGATGCATGATAACTTTAATGTTGTTTATAAAAATATGCCTGGCTTATGTACAGAATGAAACACTGTTAAAAGAAAGCGTTGAGTTTTGTAATTACTAACTAAATAATAATGTTCTCTCTCTCTCTCTCTCTCTCTCTCTCTCTTTCTCTTTCTCTTTCTCTCTATAACTCAGAAATACTCACATTGAGTGTTCCGCAAATTGTATGTAATTGAGAGCTGACTGGAGCACTATTACAGTTGCGTATTGCATACTATATTATTTAGGACTGTCGATAAGCGATTTTACATACTACTCCGTCTTACTGCGTGTTAACTCCATTTGTAAACAGTGTATGTTTATGGTCATTGGAGCGTTGTCTTCCGACTTTATTGTGAAATGTTACACAGGAAACAAAACAGTTCGGCGTCCAATCATCTCGATGCCGGAAGTGGAATTCATCTTAGCATGTGGGATTTTAGCACAGGTTTATCTATTTATTATTTGGAATTTTAATTAAATTATTTGAAACCTCAATTCATCGAAACGATTTTACAGTATGGTGTCATTCGTCAAAGTATGTATCATATGAGAAGCTAAACTTAAATAATAAATACTGACGTCTCTGTTACGGGTTTACCGAGACGTTAAACGAATTTACCAGTAACTAAAGAGACCATTTTGACAATGATTATAATATCTTGATACAAGTTGCTGTCGCGATGGCACCTCTGCTCAACCAAGTTTCGAATTTAACTAAACAAACTGGTTTAGCACAGGTAATGAGGTTATGCTGCAGTAAGCCTCTTCAGTGGAACAAACCTGACAGCTTTCTGTGGCCAAGAAACACAACCATAGTTCAAACAGGGAACACTAAGACAAGTAAAGGAAAGAAAACATATCAAAGTATCGAAGGTTCGAGGTACCTGTCGAGCAGAGCTTCACTTCTACATGGAAATGTACGAGTAAAAAGAGTTTCAATCGAAGGCAACGTTGGTAAGACTGTCAAACATGTTGGTACCTGACAGTATTGAATCCATTTTTAACTGCCAGGGAATGTTAATCATGGTTTTTAATGTAATCTTCATTAACAGCTGTTGGAAAGTCGACCTTGGCTGAAATTTTGCAGTCAGCGTGTTCAGACTGGGAGGTAATGGCTGAACCAGTCCAAAAGTGGCAGAACATAGAGAATGAAACAGCAAAGGTTTGTGTCCATCCTGGAATCTTTGTTGTTTTTTCCAGAGAACACCAGAGGGCCAGATTGACCTTACAGGGCCTTAAGCTATGTATCTCTCCTATTAAATTTAAAACAATGAGCACAAGTCCCCTTCAACAGTTTGGCCTTACAGTAAATACATTTCATTACAGAACAGCTTAGGGTTGTTTTTTTAAGTCTATGGCAAAAATATTTCTCCTGATAATAATTTGTTTTATATTATATTTCTCCTCTTCAAACCCAAGGGTGTGGACAGGGTCACAGACTGTTCACTGCCATAACATAACAAAGAAATGAGAGCCAATCATATGTATCATGCGGAAATTAGAAATTGTGGTAACAACTATTAAAAAGCACAATCAAAACAGTGGTTTAACTAACAAAAGGAAACAACTAATTTAGCAGTCAAACATTTGTCGGTTATAAGAATGAATAATACAGCCTTGGATGCTGATTAAAAATTGTCCTGTCTATTTGTTTGTGTTTGTGTGTTTGACATTAGGCTGAAGAATCGTCTCAGAACAGAGTCCACAACCTGCTGCAGATGATGTACCAGGATCCTCAGCGTTGGTCGTACACATTTCAGACCTTTTCATGTATGAGTCGTTTAAGAACTCAGCTGCAGCCTGCTCCTGCTCGCCTGCTCTGCTCAAAGGGAACACCTGTCCAGGTGTTTGAACGCTCAGTGTACAGTGACAGGTGAGTCAGGGTCGGATAAAAAATATCCAGTCAAATGTAAAGTAGAAGCTTAGGTGTGAATCTGTGATCTGAAAGATGGGTTTGAAAATGTCCTCTTTCATTAAGAAAAATATTTTCTAGACTATAAGAATAATGATTTATTAGCTGATGATGCAAGCATTATACCTGTAAATATGTTTATTTTTAAAACTTGGTATTTTCAGACAATTAAGACATTTATTATTTCTTTATTATTATTATTATTATTATTATTATTATTATTATTGTTATCTTATGAACCAAGTCAGCACAGAATTCTAATTTTACACTCCTTCCTGTCAGGTACATATTTGCCCTCAACATGTTCGAGCTTGGATGCATCAACTCCACAGAGTGGGCAGTCTACCAGGACTGGCACTCCTTTCTGGTGGAGCAGCTTGGACATCAGGTGGAGCTGGAGGGTATTATCTACCTCAGAGCCTCACCAGAGGTTGCTTTATTATTTTATTATATTGTGGTTGAAGTAATATATACACAAAGAATATGTCCATCAACACTGACAAAGTCTTCCCTAGACATGTATGGAGCGACTGCAGCATCGTGGTCGGTCAGAAGAGCAAGGAGTGAAGCTGGATTACCTGGAGACACTTCATCTTCAACATGAGCGGTGGCTTATTGAGAAGAGTACACCGTGAGTAGTCAGGCCACCCTTTTTTTTAACAGTGTGTGATGTTGGAGTCTGTAAAAGATTTCACTGTATGTTTGTATGAAATATGAAAAAGGTAATACTTTTCATGCACCTGATTTATTCTTTGACACTCATTATTTTAGAAGTCTTTCTTTGTGTCAGTCAAAATGTGCGTTTTTTTCTTTTTACTAAGATTAAACGTGTGACCCAGGTTTGATCTTTATTTTTTAACAGAATACATTTTGAGAAGTTACAAAAAATACCTGTGCTGTATCTCGACGCCACTGTGAAATTCCAGAGTGACCCTGAGGTGCAGGAGCAGCTTGTTACAAAGGTAATATGCTGTAAGCTTTTTTTTTTTTAAACTGGCGCTCTGATGGCCGCTCTGCCCCAGTTAGCCATGTGGGGTCGCTGTAATATCCTTGTACTTTTATTATTGCGTGATGAGATCTATACTGTATGATGCTATGTCTGATACATAGTGGTTGTAATGCTACTTTTATTCCCCAGGTGAAGAACTTTTTTGAGGCTTTGTAAGAAAAGAGTCATCAGCTGTGAACAACGAGAAGACAAGAAAAACATCAGTTAGTCGTGTATGTTGACTCAATTGGGAATGCCATAAAAGTTAATCAAAATCACAGATGTAGGAAGTTTTATCACACTTGAGTTGTTAGTACTGTTGTTAGTACTGTTTCTTAAAATGTGTTTTATTTGTTAAACTCGTTTCATCATCTGATACTAGGACTAGTTCTGATATAGAATCACATTTTGAATGCTTGGTATAGATTTAATTGAAATATATATTTATGTACTGCAACTGTGACATGACTACTGTTACAATTGGGAAACCAATTTCATTGTTGACTACAGAAGGTGGTGCATGGTACTGAATACAGACATTCCAGACTGGACTGATGTTGTATTTGACTTTTTCTAATCATTAGAAACTCAACAAACATAAAAAGATTCTGTGTTGTTCATTTTAATATTGAAGGCTTGTGAAAGTGTGTGATTTGTGCCACAGTTCTGTTAAACACAATGCTTTAGTAGGTGGTAATGGCTATACAGGATTTAGTGTCATTTTTCTAACATTTGAAAACCATTGGGCTCTGTGGTTCAGGCAGCGTGACAGGACAATGACCTTGGTTAAAGGTTTACTTCTCCCTGTCCCTGTGACATACTCTGATGATCAGAGGGGCCATTGAGATGCTTGGAGTGGTCAGGGGTCATCAAAGGGCAGCTGTCCACTATAAAAGGGCTTGTCTGGATCTCAGTCTGCACAGAGCAGCCTGAGACCAGCTGGAGGAAGGAACCCTCAAGGCTATCTGTACTTACAGTTTCTGTGAATTTTTCTGCTCAGTTTCATTTAAAACAATGGAAAACCGAGTGTTGACACTTTTCTGCACACTCATCAGCACTTTAGGACTTGTTCTGTCCACTCAGGGTCAAAGATTACACACAGGGCTTGAGAGAAATTCACCGCTCAGAAACCTCACATTCTACCACAGCAGCAGATATCCTCTGTACATGATGCAGCTGTACCGCTCATTCAGGAATGCTGACTCCTCTGTGTCAGTATCTGTCAATGATGTCACTATGCAGAGAAACAATCCGCCGTATAGAGCTAACTCTGTCCTGAGCCTTACGGCTAAAGGTGGGTGGAATTTTTTTTCTTAAACCTTACACGTAACATAAAAAAAATAACCTTTTCATTAATGATTTAGTGTATGTTGGTATCTCCTTTGTGAATCACACCCAGGCTGATGCACACTGTTGTCAGTGCCTGTTTTTTTTTTTTTTACAACCCACCCAGTTTTAGAATGCTTATTCCACTTTAAAAGCTTCTCTGTTTTATGTGACAGGGTGTGTATTTTAGCCCTCAGACATCCTTACACTGGGGGGGTTCAATACACATCCTGCTCTGTTCACCCTCCCACTGCAGTGTTTTGACATTTGTCCAGGAATCTGGTTTGGGCAGAGACGTCTCTGTTTGACTTCTGTTCTCATGTACGTGTCCTGGTTTCAGGTTGCCACCAAGTTGGTGAAAAATGGACCGTCACATTTGACTTTTCGTCCGTCTATGCTGGAGAATTTATGCAGTTGGCAGAACTGCGAATTGGACTTCCAGCTTTTTCGGCATCCAAGCGTGCCACCGTGGATTTGTATCACTCTCAAAAACAGAGCTGTGGGCTGGGAAGCACTTCCTGCCAAGAGGAGCCCCTTTTTCTGGGGAGCTTCAATACCTCTCTGAGCAGCACAAAGTCTTCCTGGAAGGTTTTCAATGTGACTGCACTGTTAAAACACTGGCTGTACCAGGGTGACCGAGTGTCCAACCAGGAGGCCTCAGGAGAATATGAGCCAGAGCACGGGAGTGGTGCTGGGGAAGAAAGGGAAGAGACTCAAATGAGTGTATTCAAGCATTTGGGGCTTCAACAAAAACAAAGAAAAATACACCATCAAGTAATCAACCGGGTCATGATGGTCATCTTCTCCAAACCCAACACGGCACAGGAAGGTCACTCAGCCTATAGCATCATTCACACTGTGGAGAAGTCAAAGTATGTGACCAGGGACAGGTCCAGCAGTGACAGTCAGAGTAGGAGACACAAAAGAAACCGAATGGAGTCACTGATAATGGTCGGCGGAGCTCCACCTACAGCCGAGCCCGTCCACAGACCTCTGTGTCCCTTAAATAACCACAAATAATCCCGTACCGGTTAATCTGACTGTTTTTTTCCCCATATTCTTCCAGAGCCTTTTGCATCATCATCATCCAGAAAGAGTGACTTGTCCGTCCTGTGTGCCAACCCGCCTGAGTCCACTCTCCATGCTGTACTATGAGAATGATGATCTGACCCTGCGTCATCATGAAGACATGATTGTGGAAGAGTGTGGCTGCCAATGAAGAATCAACCCTGTAATGTACTGTATAGTCAAAAATAATGACAGGAAGTGACTGAAAAGCTCAAAGTATATTTCATCCATAATGGGAGGTACACATAACATAATATGTATGGAGTGAGCTCCATTGTGAACTCTTTATGTCTATTTATACATATTGTATATGTTGTATATAAAATAACTAAAATATTTTATTAAATCATTTATTTTAACGTGTATTTCCTCTTTATTTCAATACTGCTGTTGAAAATACTGTATTGCACAATTTATTCAAATATAAAATACACACTATGCACAGTATAAATAATTTAAGAATAAATAGAAGAATAAAGAAACATTTGTCCTAATCTTTGATCCAGTTCAGTCTGTACAGGTTACACTACAAAGTTTGCTCCATCACTGAAGTCCATTGTTATTTTTCTCCTTATGTGTCCTGGTTTGTCTTGGTTTTTGTCCTGATACAATTGACGTGTGCTAATAATTGTGAAGGTTGTAATACCAAAAGGCTGCACCCGTTCAAATGAAATGTTAAACGTAATCACAGAAACACATCCTGCCTTTTGAGAATTAACTTGCACTTCCCCAGAAAACAATTAAATATATAGCATTTCACAAGTGATAATGTTAATATAGTATTTATATTAGCTTTATTTTGGTAAACTACACTCTACGCTACTACTCCTTATGTGTCCTGGTTTGTCTTGTTTTTTGTCCTGATACAAATGACGTGTGCTAATAATTGTGAAGGTTGAAATACCAAAAGGCTGCACCCGTTCAAATGAAATGTTAAACGTCATCACAGAAACACATCCTGCCTTTTGAGAATTAACTTGCACTTCCCCAGAAAACAATTAAATATACAGCATTTCACAAGTGATAATGTAGTATTTATATTAGCTTTATTTTGGTAAACTAAACTCTACGCTACTACTTTACATATAATAGAAATCCTATAAAATTGCCAAACCAAACCATTAAGGGTGATCATCTTGATGGTTTGGTTTGGCAATTTTATAGGATTTGGCAATTTATAAGTTTGGCAATTTTACCTCTTGTACATAAACCACAACATAATTTTGCAACTAACAACTTTCTTTAAAATCTTCTAATTTTCTTCCTTTGTTCCATCAATATTTATAAAATGATGGGAAACATGCATTGCTCCACCTCCCCCCGCCTTTGTGTGCTGATGTTGTTCTTTGTGTTATCCATATTCTTCTTCTTTTCTTTTCCAAAGGCAGTGGTAAACATCTCAGCAGCGGTATTTTCCACCATATTTTCTTTACCAGACTTCTGATGTGTTCAGTGTCTAATCCCTGCTAATCACTGTGTGGCACTCTAATGACTGTCAATTTGACACTGAGACTAGTGTCAAATATCAACTTGTGTTTCTCACATTTCACTTCTACCAGTGTTATTCTCTTCTCTGGAATGTCTTCTAATGAAGACATTGAATGTGCTTGAATAACATTCAGTGAACACCTTAATGTTAAATCCTCCATTTTATGTGAACAAAACTCTCAGATCTTTAACCTGCCTTATATGTTCATCTAAACCTAATCTTACTTGTTTTCCCTCTTTCTGCTCACCAATAAACAACAGTGTATTCACCTCCAATCCACATCTTTTGTGCAATTACAGTGGACACATCATCAGAGGTCATTAGCTCCTCTCCAGGACCAGGCTTCTTTGTTGATTGTGATCAAACAGGAACCTTGTGTTAAACAGCTCTCAAAGTATTCCACAGGATGCATTAGTGCAGGAGAGAAGAAGCAGTAGCACTTGTTTATTTTGGTGAGGTTGTCAGGAAGCAGAGGTGACAAGAAGACCCCAAACAAACACAGAGCAGAGAGAAGGAATGAAGTGAGTCAACGTCTGGATGTTGACGCCACAGTGGAGGAAGCACAGGCCAGTCTGAGAGTGATGAACTGAAACTGTTCAATCCACAGTGAAGTAGAACAAGTCCAGACTTCTTCTTGACAGTTCATTCCTATTTGTTTTTCCTTCATCTAAAATGACCTGATAGACACTGGTACCAAATCATTTTAAAACATCTAACTACATACTACAAGTGCACACGTTAGGGAGTCCAAACCATGAGTTTTCAGACATTGTAATATGTTTGACCTAATTTAACTGTTCACCCCAGAGTTGTGGTTGATAATGACCCTGTTTTGCAGAAAACCAGTTTGGACAACGACCGCAATCACACCCTAGAGCTTGACCTTAGTGTCATCTTCACTTCTGTCACTTCCTTTGTATGCCAACTGAACAAATGTGAACCTGTTGACCAGGAAGTAGGAGGGATTTCCCATTAATCATCTGTGTCATCACTGTCTATCTGTCTATCTGTATGTCTGTATGTCTGTCTGTCTGTCTATCTATCTATCTGTCTGTCTATCTATCTATCTGTCTGTCTATCTATCTATCTGTCTGTCTCTCTATCTGTCTGTCTGTCACTCTGTCCGTCCGTCCATCTATCTATCTATCTATCTATCTATCTATCTATCTATCTATCTATCTATCTATCTGTCTGTCTATCTATCATATCCTTATATGTATTCATTCTTTTTTGGCCATGTACCACCTTCTGCAGAATGTGGCACATCTTAAGTTCTGTTTGTTATGTTACACAGGTCAAGTTTGTCAATATCCTCTCATCCCATTTTGTGTCCTTCAGCCTCATAGCTTTAGTGAACTAATGATATACAGCTTTTAGTTTTACTAAAGTATTGCTACCCAAGTGTACCAAGTTTTAAAAAAAGGTTTAAAAATGTAAAATTATAAAAGCCAGAACTCCTTTTACACTTCCAGTTCAGTCTAAACTTAAAAAGGACAGAATAAATCAGGATGCCATGATAATGTTGAATGGAAAGGAGGGTTTCTACCATGTATGTCAGTGTATATTGACCTCTCCTTTTACACTCCACTGACTGAGGTTATCAGTACACTCCTGAAGGAATTCCTTATTCCTTACATGTGCCGAATCAGGAAACCACAGGACAAGCTACATGCTGTCAAATTAGCCATTTCTACCAACTATTTGCATTTAAAATGTACAGCAGTGTCTTTTAACAGCCATCACTTTCAAAGTATGTGCAGTTTGTTTTGCTTTTCAAAACTCATTAGAATTACCCAACATGGAAGGCTTTTCTTCTTGAAGTAGACAGTACGCCAGAGAAATGTGTATTCAATCCAGTGGAGCAGAAAAAGCTCTTACCACAATTCATAATATACAAAGCTAACTAATCACATCCAGATAACAGTCCTTTCAGTTTGCTTGCAGGTTTTTTTATTTTAATCTTTGTAGTTCAAAAAAAACTTTTTAGATTCTGTTGTGCATTCTCTGGATAAACACATTAGATGAACGCAATTTAACAATTCTTAGGAGCATGATCCCGATTGTACATGACATTATACAGTATACTCAAGTGTACTAAAGACAATCAAGGTAACCTCAGATGGTGCTGTTGGCAAATATATTGTTATAAAAGCACATGAGGTGACAAACTTCACTGGAATGTTAATGAATTCAAATAACTGGATATTTTCTTAGTAGCGAGGGATGAGGCTCGATGGTTTGAAGTAAATAAATCCCAGCTTTGATTTAACACTTGTAGTCATTATGGGAAGGCACACTTTTGTCTCATGTAAATGTGATTTTAGCACTGAGGCAGGCAGACATGGCTTCATTACAATTTTTTTCCGGAACAAACATTTAAACAGGACGACACAGACAGACAGAAAGATGTTTTAGACACTGACTGCCTTCAGTGTTGTTGATCTTTATGGAATGAGTAAAAGGAAAGAGACGAGGCGCTCTTTTAACCCTTCTTCGCAGCATCACGTTGGTAAGTGTGACATCTTCCCTCTTCTTCATCCAGGCCTGCTTAGATGTCCATTTCAAACTGTGCATCATCACCTTTAAACAGCGAAACAAAAACATGTTATAGGTGTATCCAAAATGGCAACGTTGGGAACTTTACTTCTACTTTAAACTTCTCTCCACCTTACGAAGGTGACTAATTAATTTGTAAAAAACATTTCTTTATAGATTAATTGTTTACTAATAAAATTGGTATTTGCTGTATATGGTCAGATTGGAGGAAAAAAGCAGTCTTTCAAATCAATTTGCATTAAATGTTTATTAATACCTATGGCCAGATAATGTTATAATAATTGCTGGTCTTTTTTCTTTTACTTAGAGCTGATATAGCAGTATGAGTCAGAGGTGTTGACGTACTAGTGTTGTTACTGTCAGGTGCAGTGACATCATTGTTGTTCAGTAGTTCTCCACTACAGGCTTTCATATTGGGTTCTTTAGGACTGGTCACTCCTGGAATGTTTGGTAGTCCACAGGGAGCAGTCTTGGCCAGTGGAGAGCTGCGACGGTCCAGCAGGAACTTACGGTCATAGATGATCCTGGTCCCTTCAGAGTAAAAAGGCAGGAAAATTAAGGTCCGGATTCTGAACACTGTTTTAAATAGATGCTCATTGAAGGTAGTGTTTGGAGACAGTCCCTTTTGGAAAGCATTGATATTGCATTACTATTACATTATTTAAAAATCACAAGTTATTTTCTGAACACAAAGTACAATTAATGCTGGTAGAAGTGGTCTGATGAAAGAATAAAGACCATCAGAGCTGGTAGAGCAGTTAGACTTGGTTTGTGGATCTAATACGGTGGCCAGATACTTTGCTACTGGTGTTAATAAAAGACTGTAATAAACCACAGCCTGCTTTCTGTTGAGTTAGATTAAATAACACTACCTTTAATTTGAGTATTATTTATGTTACTGTTGTGACCGGTGCTGTAAACAGATTATCACAGCTCAGGTTGTCAGTGATGTAGTGTTACTGAAGTTGCAGGATTAGCTAATGATCCACAAGAAACCTGACGACGCAACACACAGCAATAATACATTCACCACTGAAGCATTTATTGCTCAGGTACGTTGTACATAAACATGATGATTGGCGTTAGCACATAGCAGGTGCGGAGCCATGGCTGCTTTTACACGTTTGACAGCAGAGGCAGACCATAGTAGTGATGGGAAGACCAATCCTTTTTATTGATTCGGATCTTTGATTCTCGAGCAGTTAAATGAACGAGTCGTGAACGAATCTTGAACGAATAATTTCATTCGGTTTACAGCAGGTGGCGCTTTAGCCCTTTTGTGGGCGTTGTAAAGAAGGCTGCGGTTCTCTGACACTAAATACTGAAGGCAACATGGTTTGCTTCCACTGACAAAGTCTACAAAGTACACACAAAATACCATAAGCAATTAAACCATGTGAAAAGAAAAACACACCACAATGTGAAGATGAATGAGAGCAAAAGAGACCCAAGCTCTCTGTCACGTGACAAATGAAACCAATCTGCGAGAACGAAGAGAAAGTTTAGTTCACAGGGAGTGATTCGTTCATAGTGGAAGATTAGTTCACAGCGAAAGATTAGTTCACAGGGAGTGATTCGTTCATAGTG
>NW_007585120.1:142383-143683 GCF_000523025.1 Cynoglossus semilaevis | reverse complement strand
CTCGGTAGTCACGAGTCACAAATCTTTCATATGACTCGGGAGTCACGACTCATATGAAAGATTCGTTCATTTTGAACGAATCACTCGCGAGCGACACATCACTACACCATAATTATCAAGCTAACATCCTTGTGTTAGCTTGATGTGAGCAGTCGTAATGCTGTAGGGTAGTAAACACTCTGCGACAAAGAAATAACAAACATGAAGAATTAAATACAATAATGATATCTAAGTACGCACCACCCGGTGTCGTGCTGAACAGGGTTCCTCCGGGAGTGGTGGAGTAGTCATGGGGCATGTGCTCCGCTTCGTTCACTATAACCCTCCTGGTGGACGGGATGGTCTTGGCAGTGGTCTGGCAGTCAGTGGACATTGTGGCTCAATTGTAAATAAATTAAAGCCAACTGACTAACTAACACTGAATTAGACGAACGAGGCCGCAGCGTGTCCGTTTCAAGTGGCTCAGCAAATCAACTACAATCAGACTAACAAAAATAATTACAAGCTATTTTTCACAAGTGCAGATAATTAAAGTAGTGGCTAACATGACAACATGCAGTCCCTCACACGGCGTCCAGACTCTGTAAAAGCACCTGAACACCCGCTACTCACGTCCACTCACTCAGACTTCACATGCAGACAGACAGAAAGACCGCAAGGGACAGGAAAGAACTGTTCTCCCCCCTACTGGCTCAAACATGTCTATGCACGCATCATATACAACCTTTTTTTGTTGCATTACCATAATGTCAAATTTTATAGATTTTTTATTTGCTATTATTCGAAAGTAGTAAAAAAGGGGATGGGGGGAGGTAGCGACATATAATGCTTTTAATTTCCCAGACTAATTTTGCACATGCTTTCTAAATTATAATCTTCTTTTCCTTTCGGCTTGTCCCGTTTTTTCAGGGGTACCCTATTCTCTGCATCTTCTCCTCTGACTCCAACTATAAGCACGTCACAAATTCAGCCACATACTGTGCAAACAGGGTCCCTGCTCTATACCATGTTTTAGAAGTGTAACTATGGCAATTGCGAGAGTATGGTGGCTGCAGATGATTACGCTTTAGTCCTACAAAGTACACAAAATGCCATAAGTAATTAAAACCATGTGAAAAGCTAAGAAAAAAAACACTCATCACAATGTGAAGATGAATGAGAGCAAAAAAGACCCGAGCTCTTTCACGTGACAAATGAAACGAATCTGCGAGAACGAGGCGAAAGATTAGTTCACAGAGAATGATCCGTTCATAGTGATTAGTTCACAGCAAAAGATTAGTTCACGGCGAAAGATTAGTTC
>NW_007585120.1:138339-141556 GCF_000523025.1 Cynoglossus semilaevis | reverse complement strand
TGAGTTCAATATGAATAAATATTTAATATGACTCGGTAGTCACGAGTCACGAATCTTTCATATGACTCGGGAGTCACGACTCGTATGAAAGATTCGTTCATTTTGAACGAATCACTCGCGAACGACACATCACTACTATATTGCTCACATTACAAAATAGCTCAACGCTGTCAACATGGTCGGAACGTTTTTATTAACGCTGGTCCGCAGCACGGGAAGGCCTATTTCCGTTTTCCCACTGAAAAGAGAAACAAACATTGTTGTTCAATCACTCAATTTACAGGTGAAGAAGAAATTGAGATAAACGGTTGCGACTGTGAAGCGAGAATGGGCTTACACGAATGTTGAGTAAAGAATTTACCATTGTTTCAGTCCTAATTACCTCTAAAGTGCCTGAAATGTATTTATTTTGCACCGCATGGGCGCCATTTTGTGTCTGGTTGCATCGACCGATACAGACAATGTGAAGAAAAACAGTTCGAATGCACCTAGTACTATTACCATAATGGAACAGTGTGTTGCCGTTGTGTTGAACACAGATGTTTTCCGAGGACACAGTTAAAGTAGAATGTAAGATAAGTATATATATTTAAAAAAACAAGACAAACTTAACAAATGTTGGAAGCAGAATTAATGCTTAGTACAACTGCATTTGTGATTAGGTTGATACTTAACAAGGTCCAAAGACAAGGATGATGAGGTGTCACAAAACTAAACATTTGACAGTTATATAAATTCATGGTTTTGCAGACTATATAGAAAAAAGTTGTGATAGAGCACATTGCCAAATGTTTGATGTAATGTTCTTTTTCTAGCTACTGAGCAACAAGCCTGTAATTTTTCAGCATTATTTGTAACAACTGGTTATTTAATCACTTCATTATAATCAACAGTTGAATCCATGTAGACACAGGGTCTCGTACAGAATTATACACATTATACCCAAGGACATTTAATTTCTTTATTAATTTTTGTAAATGTTGAGCTGGTGTACAGAGTAAATTGTCAATAGATGTCCTTAGATTTGACTTGATTAAAAGGCTTGTACATGTGTATTTTAAATCATGTTCCACTTTCCATAACAATAAAAAAAAGCAAACAAAACAGGTTAAAATACCCAGAAAGTCCCATTTTCTCCCAGGTTGCAGGCATTACCCAGAACTCAACAGTGTCTTGGTAGCTACAGCTGTATGATGCTAAAAGTACATCCATAACATAACATAACTAGAATCCCAGTTGACAAGTAAGGGTGCATAGCATTTATATATATATATATATATATATATATATACACATACATATATATAGCCTTTTTATGATAAAAACGTTTCTGTGCATGTGCGCAGTTGCATTCCTTAGTATTGAGTATATGCTATTACGGTAATAATGTCTTCAATCCATTCTAAAGGAATATACATGTGTTCTCTAGTTTTTGCAACAGTTAGTATTTTTGCATGAACTTGATGCATGGCATCGTTTTAGTAGTCCCTAAGAGCTTTCCTTTTCTTTATATTTCTGACCACTCCTCCCGCCATTTGCACTTGTTTAGACACCTCCTCTCAGACGGTGTCGATAATGTCATCCTTGTGTAACCTACAGAACTAGCACGGTCTTCGTTTCCATCAAAGGGACAGAAATAGATCAGCAGTACAGGCTGTGTTGAATAGAAATCCTTGTCATCTTGAAAGACTAGCCATCGAAACCACCAAGCCTCAACATAGTTCCATACAGCTTGAAAGTGCTTCCCCCTGCTGTCTTTTCATCAGACCTCACTCCTCACTCTAACCCTGCCATCAGCAGTGGGGTTGTAAAAAACAAAGAGTTGCTAGGTAAAGAGAGTTGCTGATGTAAGCACAGCATAATTATGAGCCCTTAATGAGCAAAATGTATGAGGGAGTTTTGTATTAGTACACTCCTGTGTAATGTCTACTGATCCAACTATGTGGGGTTCTTTAAAACTTAAGTTAAATAGAAATAATATCTGCTTTGTTATAGCCTACAAAATGCTTTAAATCTGTCTTATATGACCTGATGATGAAATGAGAATGAACGGATGTTTTGATGGCTAAGAGTAGATACTGAGTTGAAACATCAGAGTAAATTCTCTATTATCTACAGTACTAAAGTACAGGGCCAACATATATGATTACTTTTATGATTACTAACAAGACTGACATTATTTCAAGACTTTACATTCATTATCTCTGGCTGTGATGCCATTCTAAACATATATTAATAGGTGCTTTATTGCAACAGTTTTGTGACATATGTACTTCATATTATATAATTCACTTTGTAATGAAATGTTTACAAGACACATACCAGTATATAACTGATATCACTTGAGATGTTGAGCCTATTGAGGTAAATTAATTTATAAAAAAAGAGGTGATTTAGACTCTTGTATACTCTGAGAGCTGCTGCTCTTTGTTCATATGCGATATTACTTTCTGTGATATTATCACAACATTGACATGTCCCATCAGCCAGGACTTATACAAGGCATTAAAATCACATGCATACACACACACACAAACAAACACATACACACTACCAGTATTGTTTTTCTTCCAAGGTGCATACTGTATTAATGCTGTAAAGATAACAAAAAACAAAAAAAAAACAAAAAACAAAAAACAAACAAACAAGCTGTATAAAAACAAATTTGAAGCCGGAGCTTCAGAAGAACTATGATCTTCAACACCCCCTTCTCTTCCTTCTCTAATTACACAAAATACACAGAGTCTCATTCATACCAACCACACTTCTTCTTGCAAGGAGTTATTGCTTCCTCTGAGTTATAGATAAGACGATGAAACTGTGGAAATTAAAGACAAAACAGGAGTAAAATGAGACGCGCTTCAGGAAGGGTCAGGCTCACAGTTGCGGGTCGGTTTTACAGTTTCTCATCACAGTGAATGGTAACTGTCATTGCTACACTCCGAGAAAGTTACCAAAAAGACAAACATCAGAGCTTTACACAACCTCAGCCCTTAATGCAACACTCTCCTTACTCCAAGTCTCTTTAACACAGCCTCACCACTGCTACATTAATACCAGGATTTCAGCTACTTCAACCTCATCAAGTGACATCTGTTGCTGATGAGATGGTCTAAATGTGCGCCTAATGAATGGTGGTATCAAATACTGCATGATGAAGTTATACACACACTGCTACCTTGAAGTTGGATCCTGCCCACTGCTTAGATGTGGGCAG
>NW_007585120.1:133683-138323 GCF_000523025.1 Cynoglossus semilaevis | reverse complement strand
AAGGCGGACTGAAAGGGTGGGAGGTGGAGGTACTGTGTACTGTACTTTAAAAGCAACATGTAGTGAAGAGATTAATTCAGTACCCACATGGAAGACGGTACACTGTGGACCAAAATAGTAAAGGATTTGGATGGAGAAGCAGATTGTTGTTTTTCATATACCTCACTGTTACAGGTGGAGTCAGTTTTAGTGTAATAGCCTGACTCCCTAAGCTTAAAAACCCACAATACATGAATCAATTAAAGCTTTTCTTCTACAGCTGGTAAAAGCACATGGTAAAGCACAAATAAAACAAAAAAAACACAGAAACCTGATGTTTGAAACAGGCAGAGCAATACAACATTTGTATGTTCTTCTACCCACAAAGATCATAAGATATATAGAATAACACAGGTTCAGAGCAAACAAACCAAACAAGGAAATCGGGGAAGAAGTTCTTCTGTACCTGAAACAGCAGCATCACGTAGGGATCTTATTACTGAAACAGCACACTGAACACAGTTACGTAGAGCTTTTTAGTGCATTGATAGTATGTACAACATCAATATCCTTCGGTGATAGTTGTAGCTTCACTGGACTTTGAGAACACTGGGACAGATAGTTAACTGAAGTGTGCAGAGTGTGACTAATTGGAGGTGTTGTAACCTGTTGCCTAGAGATAATGTAATCCGTATTATTCTTTTTGTTCATTCTTTATTTTAACAGACAAAATTTCCTTGTTGATTTAGAAAATGGGTCACTGATTGACCCAACCATTTTTTGCATGCCTGTCCTATACAGTTGTGTCTCCTCCCCATGTTTCTCCACTCTTAAAACCCCCGCCCCCATGTATTCCCCCGGTATTTGTAGTTAAAGACAGGCCATGCGGCAGCAGTCACTCATGCTCATACAGATAACAAGAAGCACGTTTGGGTTGCTAGTTTTTTTTGTTTGTGTATATATATTTTTTTGTTTTTATATACGAAATCATGCTTCTAGCCTAGTAATAGATGGTTTTCCCCACAATGGATCCTTTAAAAAAAAGTTAATAAAAAGTGTATCCATATTCTTCTCTTCTGGTACGTGCTATTAGTTAGTTGCATAGCCACCATGGGTATCATTGGGTTGGTTTTGTAGGTGTTCGTCATTTGTTTATGTTTTTCTGTGCGTTCTTCTTCCTGTCAGCTGCTTCTGGTCATGTGTCCATATAGGATGGTTTTGGTGAGGGGATGGACTCTGGCAGAGAAATCTGTAGAGGAAGGTGAAGAAACAAGAAGTCAGGATATATCAAACATTTGTCTTTTCAGAGCACAACAAAGCTTTTTTTTGTTAACTTAATGTTCAGCACATAGCATCCAAGCTGCAGTATGTCAGTGCAGATGTGATCTTTTTGAAGTTAAACTATAAACCTAATGATGTTAGGAATTCAGTGAAAAACCCATGTAAAATCTTTAATGGTTTGAGGACAGAGCATTCTAATTGTTGCTAATTTGCTGGTAAAGTTTTAGCTTGTTCTTGCTGTAGGAAAGACTTGAGCTGCTTAACAGTCTGTGGTCATTATTGCCAGATTTCATCATCTTCATTATACCCCAGACTTTTTAATGGGAGACAGATCTGGCTCGTGGGCAGACCAGTTGAGAACAGCTTGAGAACCTGAAGCTCATCCATATTTATCAGATGTTTTCACCATTGGTATAAATTCTAAGTGATTTCTCCTGAACCCTTTTATGTGATCATAAGTACAGATAGTGACATACACATAGTAAAATAAATGTTTTTAAATCCACATAAAACTTCCCAAACCCTTTCCCATGTCAGTGAAAACAGAAATATTTTAATAGTGCTTTTGCTTGGTTAAAAATGGCAATTTATCACAGCAGTGATAAAGTTTTTCCCTAGAATGCCGGGTTTTCTGAAAATTGTATGATATCAAATTTGTCTTTCCAAAAGATCTAAAATTAGTCTTGCAATGGACCAAAGCTTAAATATTGAGCTTAGTTGTATCCTCATGTATCAGTATAGGCGTTAATTGCAAAAGCAAAAAACAAAAAAGGTTGGCAAAAGTAGTTTAGGATTCAGCAGTAAGTTGCTGGAAATATCAATGACTTCAGCAATGTCATGGCCTTTTCATTAGAAAAGGCAAGTACCTTTTACTGCTACACACCCACACACACATACAGTACACAGAGACTGTGACCTTGAGAGGTTACGAGATCTTTTTTCGGCTGGTTTGTTTTGCTGAGTGCACATTGTGCCAACCTTTTTTCCCAAATAGCTACATCATGCACAGCAAAACAGATAGACCTAAAGTAATTTTGTGCAACAGTAATAATCCATTGCATCAAACACTGTGTATGGAATTATACCAGAACAATTCTGTAAATGCACAATAGAAAATGTTCAATAAAGATTTATTTTGAGTGTGATAGCAAATAACCTTAGCAAAATAGTCAAACTGATGACCTGACTCCTTGAGTGATTCACATATATAACTGTATACATGCCTGAAAATAAGCAGTTTGATAACTAGTTTATTTACAAAGCACTATAAATAATATTGTCAGGTTTTTTAATTTCCACAAATCAAGCATGCAAGCTGCATGCTTGATTTGATGCAGTTCAAATCAAGCATGCAGTTCTGCATCAAACTGAACTTTATATCAGGCCGGCTGGATGTTAGTTGAGTTAGCAGCTTCCTTTATCTGGCCAAGAGAATGTTTGTACAGTGAAGGAAGATTATAGTAAAGAATATGTGTTTGAGCCTTTAAGATTTAATTATTGTCTTATTAGTAAACCTGTTCATGTGCTTGTTGTTTTGCTGTGCCAATCTCACATTACATATCATTAGTATTGAATTAAAGGCACATTCGGCTACATTTAACCCAGTGAGACCAGATTAAATGATTAGTCCCATACCTGAGGGGACGCTGCACTCAGTCTGCTTCACTGCTTAACTCTCCGCAGACTGGCACATTTCACTATTTGAGCACCTTTCTTCACATCCACAGTATCGGGCTACATCAAGGTAGAGGGAGTTAGCGGCAGAGAGGAATTTAGAAGAGGTGGCAAGAGCAAAAGAAGAGTTGCAGGGAATATTAGTATAGGACAGTTAAAAAGATGAAGTGGACAGAAACGGAAAGTTGTGATAGGAAAGCAAAAGAGGAAAATGGTGCCAAAGTGACAAGGAGACCAAACACAAGACAGAAATATAAGGAACAGGTATGAGAAAGAAACATGAGAAGGGGGAGGGAAGAGGGAAGAAAAGACGGAAATTTAAAAACAGTCAAGCCAGGACAGAAGTGATGGGTGGCAGCTGGAGATAAGATAAGAAATCCTTTAGCCACAAAAAATAATATTAAGATTTTCATCCTTTATGTCTGAAATATCTAAATGTGTTAAAACGTCAAAGAGAAGAATACAATATTAAGGAGATAATCTGGTTGAGTTGTCATTTCAAGTACTTCAGAAAGTACTGTCTGCAGAAAAGACAATTTAAAAAATAAGATAATTTAAGGCCGTATAAACCAAGTTGTTAATCATCGATCTGTATCTGTGATAAAACTAATGCTTATTAAGTTATGTTATTGTCTTAAGAACCAGATTTCTCCTTAAGACCTATATTTATTGCAATTAATACTGGATCTAACTTTTACAGTTTAAGTGACACAGCACACAGTCACAGTTGAAGGACTATAAACTTTAATGAAGGAAGAAGACAGAATGTTTGGAAAAATTATAACGCGAGAAATGAAAATATAACCACTACGTCCCACAGTAAATTCATCTACACGATTGTCCAAGAAACACACATATGAAGTAAAAGTGCATCTATGTAACAAAAATGATTGGGTGATTACTTTTGAGCACCTCTACCAAAGCCATAACAGCATCACAGCAAAAACTGCCTGATGTGATGCCTCTCAGATGAAGTAGATGAACATGGAAATGCATACTTGCATATGAGTTTTAATGTTACAGTAGGTTACCAATCAAACAACCAAACATACATCTAACAATTATCTCCTTCTGTTTAAGAGTCAGCATTTCATTTTTAAAATCATAAATGCAACATAAAAATGATACTAAGGTCTTTTTTTAGCCAACTGGAAGTGGCTGAAAAGCACCATAGATATCAAGGCGCTCAGCGCTCAATACCCAGTAAGGGAAGCTTTACCTTGACCTGGTCTGCAGAGATAATTTGTCTAAATTTACAACTGAGTTTGTGGGAATTATTTTTGACACAATTACAGTTTTTAATGCTATACAAGCACACTCATTTAATAAACCATAGCATGTGCAACTTTGTTTATAGCTCCACTTGTATATGAATCATTGTTTATTACTAACCTAAAATGTGGGCATACTCTAGCTTTGCTGCTCTGGCAGACTGCTAAGAACCGTTATGACACTAGATTATATAAGCTATTATTCACTATTTTGTGGTTCGAATCCGCAGGGTTTCAGTCCATTCCTTCCCGCACATCATAGCTAACAACACACTTCTGAGGTTCTGTGAAACCCTTTGGCAAACAGAGAGCTTTCTGTAGATCAGAATCCCACCTTGCTGCCATCCCGACCGAAGATTGCGTAGCTCAGCTCAGCGTCAGCATCCAGCTCGGCGTCCTGCAGAGAACCCTCCATGCACACCTCCTGAACCCCCT
>NW_007585120.1:103412-133546 GCF_000523025.1 Cynoglossus semilaevis | reverse complement strand
AAAATCTGCTGAAAAAAACTTTTTAAAAATGACAATCTTGAATTTATTTATTTTCCAGACAAAAAATAAATTCACAGTATAAGATTGTATGTGATGAACACTGACAATAATGATTATTATTGTAATAATCATTACATGAAGAGATGTTATTGTGTCACCAACACCAAAATGGAAAAGATATTTATTGCAGGTAAAAAAATACAGCATGAAATCTGTTGAAATTACATACCTTCTTTGTGATGATGTTTCCATGTTCATCCGTGAACTGTTCCTCGCTTACTTGTTCACCTGGAAGATCTTCAGCTTCATCACCCTGTGGAAAATATGTGAAACTTAGATAATCTAAAAAAAACAACCTTTCGGTTCCTCTTGACAGTATTGGACTTAGGCAAGAGAAAGGAAGTTAGCACAGGGTAATTTATGGGCCTACTCTGCTAAAACAGTTGTCAGACTGATTACACTCCCAAAGAGGCGTGAAGAACAGAGTGTTGACATCTATGTTTGCTAAAGTATGTCTGTTCAACTGCTGGAGTCCATGGTGTTCCCCAAAGCTTCTAGTTGATTGAATCAACAGTGAAATTCATAATAATGCTGTTATAGAATCAAATACATGGTTGTATTATTTCACTAAACTATATAATCCTCCTTGCCACCAATAAACGCTTTGACTGTGCTATGTAAACTATATTTCTGTGGATCTCTTTGTACCTTGAGGATAACTCTGCGGCGAACCACTTTAGTGGTGACGTTTTCCTCCTCATCAGCCACTCCCTCCACCTCACCAAGTTCCTGGTCCAGCTGTTTGTGAATATAGGTGAGCACAGACCGCACTGAGCCACTGGCTATATGAAGGACATTCTGGCAGCTGATCACCAGAAAAGCCAGCAGCACAAAGCTGAAGAGGAGCTCGGTTACAAGGGCCCACATTGCCCCAGTTGGATTCCCAGCAAGTCAATGCAGCCTGAAGACAACAGTGCAAAACTCCAGGTACACGTCTCTCGACCCTTCAAAGAACCTGCACCTCTGTTAGCTTAAGGAGAGACTAACAGCTGCAGTCCCAGACTCTTTTTACTTCAGTCAGTCGGAAATTTCAAATCTTCTAGTTTATATCCATACTCTGCTCGGGCAGTGGGACCTTTCCCCAGAGCTGTTTCCTCTCCTTCCCACTGGTTAGTCAGGAGTATCCAGTCAATGACAAATCCAGGCAAAAGCAACCTTGGGTGGCTTCTATTCCCACCTCTTTCTATCTGCCCATGTGACACAGAGGCTTTAAATACCCCTGGCTACTTCTGCTTGAATCTCTTCACTTCCTAATGTACTGCCTGTAAATAATTTACATTACCCATAGTCAACCAAACTTAGGATGCACTGTATATTTTTTAAAAACCTGTTTTAATACGATGTTTTTTTTATTTCAACACTGCAGCCTGCACTGCATCAAAAGTAAGGACAAAGTTAATTCTTTAATTGATCATATGGGACAGAAAAAAGTTAGTAACAACCATCAATGGCCCAAAACAAAATGTCTAATTTTAACCTAACACATTTTTACAGTATACAGTATCTGTGTTGTCCCAGAACGCTAACATGTATTAGAGACTAGGGTGAACTCATGTAACACGAGAAGGTGAGCTATATTTGGCTGGACACGTTGTTGTGCCCATCTTGGGCCTGAGTCTGTGCATGCATGTGTGTCACATTCTGAGTAGCAATTTTGAATCAGCCCGACTCAAGTGCGAGTTCTTTAGCAGAGTTTTTGTAAAAAACTATGCAATGCTTCAATGTAAGTCTTTGGGCTCTATATAAAAAGGACCATATACACAAAAGTATATTGATATAAACAGGAAGCTGACTTTCTTGACTGCAGTCTGTTGCTAAATGAGCTGAGTTTGTATATGTTGTGCAACATGGACCATTGTTTGTTATAAAATCAATACAAATCTTTTTTTTTTTTTACTTTGCATGACATGGACAGTTAATTTACCTGGTCCTTGAGACGCACGCCGTCCCAGGGCCGCAGCTCTGGTACTCTGTGTGGAAATCCCAAACCCTTCTCAAACGGCTGGGTACCTCTGAAGTGCCCTCGTAAAATCTCAGAGTGCCCCATGTCTCTCACAGGCTGAAGCAAGGCCTCAGGTGTCATACAAGTTTGGTCCACATCTACAGCGTTGCACATTGATGACATCATGGAGTCCATGACCTGCTTGGGTTTAGGCTGGCTGCTTTGATGAGGGGCACTAACAGGGACCCATTGTGGTCCTGTCTGTTCCTGAAGGTAGGAAAGGAAAGAGCCTCCACCACTGCCGTTTCCACCATTACTTGACCTGAAATTAAAGAATGACCAGTATGGAGTTGACAGTGTTGCAAAAACTGAATGATCACTGTGGACACAGTGGTGAACAATCTTCACAGAATTTTCCTGACATCTTTAGTTTATCACTTATATTTGACAGCATAAGATAAAGCTTTGTAGTAGAAGATAAGTACAGATTTATCATTTTACTTTTGAGTTGTGACTGTTTCAAGTCACCTGTGGTGTAGCTCACCTGTCTCCATTTCGATCTGGAACACAACTCAGACCAGGCGACTCACTCAGCCGAGCATAAACCCTTTGCTGTCCTGTAACAAGAGAATGCCCTTCGTCTGAGCCTTTTCCTCCTTCTCTTCCTCCTCCACCTCCAGTTCCTTCACCACCAGTCATGCTGGCGACTGCCGATACCTCTGAGCTTGCCTCTGACCCCTGACAATTGTTCAGCCCATTGAGATTGATCCCAGCGATGGTGCGCTCTATGAAACCACCCAGCACCCTACCCCCTCCACTGGCTGCACTGGTCTGACTGGCCGGCACACCCAGACTTCCATACGGCAGCCCAGGCAGACATTCAGAATCATCCACATTGCTGCACTCCAGAGAGGAATCCTCCACAGGCACCAGGGAGGGACTATTGCCAGAGGGCCACACCTGAACGTCAGACATCTCCATGAGGGTGTCTTCCTCTGTGGTGGCAATAGGGGCACAGTCCAAACTGGAGACTTCCTGCCAGTATGGCTCAGTGCCCAGTGGAGAGGGCAGGCTGTACTGCATGGAAGCCGGTGACAGAAGCTCTTCCTGCGCAAGCCCATAACCTGGAGCGAGACAGAGAGAGGCACACTGACACCCGCCCCCCACCTTGCCCCCCCTCACCCCCACAGCACCTGGACCCCGGGAGGGGGTAGGTACCCCTGCCCAAAGCTGGGCATCTAGGGGATGAGAAGAGGAGGCTAAAGGGACAAATGGGAGAAGAATGGGAAGGGAGAGAGGTGAGGATCAAGACAATATGAGCTGGAATAAAGGTGCAAAGAGCTTAAGACAAAAGAGCAAGGGCAACTTTTAGAAGAGGGAGTATCAAGCTTGTTCAGTCAGCGCTGACAGTAAGAGCAGCAGCGGCAGCAGCAGCAACAGCAGACACAGTCAGATGTACTGAGAGACTGAGTCCGAGGATCAAACCTAGTAATGACTGATGCTGCTCTGCTGGCTGCTACCTGCAGGAAAATGGACAGGAATTACTGTCTCTGCCCCCAACCTGGGGCTGGGACAAACACCTGTCCAAAAGTTACACGCCTTGTCACACAAACACATGCCTTTTAACACTCAATCTTCTCACACCCTCATACATCCGCTCACAGTCATACACATACTGGATATGCATGCATTCAAACCCTCTCAAAATCAGGCAGGTTAATGTTGTTGTCAGGCTGGGTAGCATGCATGCAGGCAATCTCATCCTCCCTTCACACTATTCTCACACACATCCACTCATTCACACAACTGTTTAATCTGCCTTTTGACACAATATAAACATAAACTTTAATCAATTCATTAAGGTTATACAGCTACACTTAGGTGGCAGTTATTTAGGTGTACATAACCCAGTTCTCATGAATACCAAACACATAGGCATTAACCATAAAAGATTACCATTGAATGTCAACTTTTCATTCAGTTTATGTTAGCCTGAGAAAAATCTACTGTTCAGTGTTTGTTTGCTTGTATGTTTTTGCAATTTAATTTTATAGGAAATTTCATAGCTGAAGTCCCTTGTCATAATAATGGTGGTGTAAAACTAGTAATACTGTTAAATATGCGTACACATTCAACTGCCAACTGAGTGTCATAACACGTGTTTTCAAAGCCACATTTTTGCTGCCTTCATATGCTGTGGACTCAGGTCACTCCTACATCACTTTCAAAAGCATGCTCCCATAACAGTATGTTGTTTTAGCAATGGCTGAACTTGAATGATAGAGCACAATATCTATGCAATATCTTTTTTTCCAGAAAATAACATAATTATTGTGTGTTACAGTCCAGTAAAAATTGCTTTGATCATCTGCAAACATTATGAAGTTAGGCAGGTCTTGTAACCGCTAGTTTGCTGAAACAGATGTTGAAATTTTTGCCCAATCTTCAAATAGGTTAACAATTAATGTAAAAATGTGAGGCACTGCAGTGTTGATGAGGAACAGTGTCTGGAGCAATTAATATAATAGTAAAAAGAAAGGAGTTGTGTTTCAGAAATAAATTCTGTACATGTACACTTTTTGTGTTATGAATGTGCAAAGCTGTGCAGTGTGCAACTTGATTCTTGTTTGGCATCACTGCTGCTCTGCTGAGAGTGCAGAAGATATTTGTGACACTAAGTCCCATCAACCTCCTGTCCTACTTATTCACCCTGGGACACAGTTCATAGCTTTGTAGAAGCCGGTGGAAATATTATTATTGTTTGTAAGGTCTGTGTTTGAAGTTAAAGGTTAACAAGGTAAAATGTACTTGGAAATTACTGTAAAATTACATGACTAATTTAAGGCATATACGCAAGACATAAAGATGACATAAAGACAAAGTATATCTTGGTTAGGAAATCTTTTTTGTTACATTTCTGCTTATTTTAGGGCCACAATTGACCCTCACCCTAAATAATGCACTGAATATTTTTTTACTTAGTGAAATTGTATTCTTAGTTTCAATGTCCCTACCTGGAACATTAGAGTGATGTAATGGTAGAAACAGTGGGAGAAGAAAAAAGAGGGAACTGAGAATTAAAGAGTAAAGAAATCCACAGAAGACCAAGTAAAGGGGATAAAATAGAGACTGTGAGTGACCGACTCCTCCATTGAAAGAAAGAAATGAAGTTGTGTTTTTAGATTAAAATACTGTCCACTTGAGAATGTTTTACATACCAAATGCTGATACACTGGTCACACATGTATATGGATAAGATGAACACAACCAAAATTAAAAATGCACAAATACTAAATAAAGATCTTCACATTTAACAATTAGCACATGTATATCAACAGTATGAAACGGATCACTTTTAACACTCACATGTTTAATTAAAAAAAACAACAACACCATTAACACAGAGTTGGTGACATACAAAACAACTGCAACACTCATCCATGAATGGAACATCGCAGGTTCACAAAAAAGCTCTGTGGCCTTTTTTAAACCTGTCATTAAAACAGCTTAGAGGAACAGCGGAGACGCAGTAGATTATAATCAGAATGCATGCCATGCAGAATTCGACTGTTGAGTCAGGTTGATTTGGTGTGTATGTTCTTTTAGGTGTCATTTTTAACAAGCTAGTGTTTTACTCATCAACCAAGTGTCTCCATGCAAACAGAAGATTATGGGCAATAAAAACAGCCTACATGCACATGCAGTCAGGCAGAGGGCACGAAAGAATGGGGTAAAGAGGGGCAGCACAGAAATAGAAAAGAGGAATAGACAGCGAGAAGAGGAATATAAAATAGGGATGAACGTAGAAACAGTGAGAGGTAGTGAGGGCCACCTGCCCCCTCCCAGTGGGTGCTGAGTAAACAGTCTGTGTGAGGTGTGTCAGTCACAGAGTGGACACTTAAAAAGTGGGGGTTTCAAGAATTCAAAAATAAAGATAATGCGCAACTAATTGATTAAAAAAAAGAGATAAAGATGTGGGTCAGAGGTCAACATGAGGTCGGCATGAGATCAGAGTTCGAAGAGGAGTGAGAAGGAGGAAGAGCAGGACGACTAGGCTGCAGATGACATGTCCAGATAAACATAGAGAGAGGGACAGATTCACAGGGAATGAAAACAGGGCTCCCAAAAGGACATTCAGTGCACCAACGTTAGCTCTACAGAGAATCAAACTACTCCCCATGCAGTCACAGGCAAAAAGCATGTTATAATAGTTTCCATATAGTTCATGTTTTAGTTTATAACCTAGGACTTACTGTGACCTAACTTTTGAATAACTAGATTAACTATTTAAAAGATAATTGATGCAATAAGTAAAATTCTAAAGACCCTACTCTGACAAATCGAAGGGACAACAATATAGGAAAAATGGTTTGGAAGAAATGTTGTTTCTGACCTGCGCTGTAAAAAAAAATTGCACTGATGAACCGATTGACCCTGAAATATGATTTACACATCAGCGATCATCTTTAGCATACTACAGAAAGCAATTAGCTATTGTCACTGCAGCTTGTCAATTCCAGTATTAGGTGCTGGACTATGTACGATAGATTACCAAGTAAAAATAAATTTATGACAAAAACCTGATGTAGAGCTGGATGGATTTTGTGGACAAGGGCAAGCTAACCAGCTTTTAACCATGTAGTAGACTCATATATAAATGCAAAGGGCCACATCTTTTCTAGCTCATAGAACTATTGATAATGGTCAACATGTAACAGGACTGCAAATAAAACTTGGGTCTGTGTTCACTGAATGTGCTGCATCCCATCTTATTAGATCAAGTATTTTAACTTTAACTCTATATTTAAAATGAGTGAGCAATGGATAAATAATTAACGGTATTTAAACAGACCCATCAGAAAAGTGTGTTTTAATTTTAATTGTGGAGTGGACAGGCATTTATCACATTTATATATATCACAGTTATAGGTCATTTGAACATACAATGTTTTTGTTATTTGATTTTTGATTTTTTTTTTATTTCTGCCTTTTATTTCCACCTTCTTCAGATATTGGTTACAGCAAAGAACAATTGTTTGGCACTAGCCATCTATTGTATAGAGCTACATTTAAGGAGTCTATCAATGAACTCTCAAAGTAGGCTGTTTTTGCACCACTTGGTAAATGTACCATTGACTTTTCTTGTAGCCCTGTGTTTTACTGTAAAAGCCAAAGCACAAAAAGCCTTTGGGAGGCAGGTTGAAAAATAGATAGACAGACAGCACAGATATATGGGTATCAGATTCAGTCAGACTGTGATCTGAATGTTTACCTTTTTATCATTTTACCCTCATGGTCCTACCTTACATCTCTTACAATTACTTCAATTTTCACAGACTCTACCTGCTCCATGACTCGTTGATGTGGGACTCACAGCTGTCCAGATGTGAAAATGAAGTCAATAAGATGTAGGTTATGTATGTGAAAAAGACACCATGGGGAAAGGATTAAAAGTCTGAAGACTGACAACTGGTAAGCGATCTAATTTTCTTAGTCTAATATTAATGTTCTTTTTTTTTTTTGGTTTTTATTAGTCAAAGGAAATGTTGCTAAGAGAGCAGCACTTTATTTGTTCTTACATGCCTGTCTTTGACCTACAATCTCAGAGTGTTATGAAGTGTGTAATGTATTTTCAAGAGCTAGTCAGATGTTACTGTATGATAGGAGTGTCCTGAGTCCTTCTGCATTTTTCTTACGGTAAACTCCTGTAAAAAGTCAAAGTTGTGGCAGCTTTCCAGCACAACAGCCTCACAGAGAAGAAATTAAAGAAATAAAAAAGATTGAGGAATGAGAGAAAATTACAAAATTAGAAACAAACTTTACCTTTTGTAGATTTGAAGGAAATATGATGTAGGTATATTGGGGAAGTGGCTTTGATAAATGGGGAAAAAGGGTATGTAGGAGACATAGGGAAAAAGCTGCATTGTGGGACTTGGTAAGGGATCTTACCATTGGTCATACCAGGGGAAAGGTGCTCTCTGTCATTGTGCCGGCGCCTGCTGAGATCACGGGAGCCTTGTCTCGTAGGCTGCGTTGGCTGTCCCTCCAACATACTGACTATGTCCATACGGTCAATACTCTTCAGAGCCGTGTACAAGCTCTCCACTGCAGCAGGCAACGTATGATAGGGATAAGGAAGCCAAAGGTGAAGATGAGTGGGGAAGGAAACAGAAAGCGCCAGTTTTAACTTTGAATGTATTGCAGGAAAGGTAAAGATTTAAAAATAGGGAATGAGAAAAAAGAATAGTCTTGCTACTCAAGCTACATGCTACTTACTCTTTGCCCTTTTGCCCTCTCGGGTCGCCCACAAATTAAGAAGTGCTGAGCTCTGCTCCAGCAGGGAGTTTGGATTCTCCACACGGATCTTATTGATGTCATCCACACTGAGCTGCAACTCTCGTGCCAACTCTAGAAATGTGAGCAAGCTGATTTTACTGAAAGCTCAACTCATTTACACTATATGTCATGCTACAAAACAGCCACTGTCATTAATGACTTCTGACTGGATTTGGCCAACAACGAAATAGTCAAGCTTGTTAGACACAAGGTAAACACACACACACACACGAACCCTAACTGGCCTATGTTTTTTTAGCATTTCACCTAGACATCAATCTCTCCTGAACCATAGCATTTTTACAAAACTTGTCTGTACCAGTACAACTAAACCAGGCACATAAGCACACAAATAGTGTACATAAGAGTGTTGTAAATTACCAGCCCAGCTCAGCCCCAACTGTTCTGCAATCACAGCCATTTTTAGCTCAGTCCTCTCCATCGCGCTCATTGATGCTGTAAAAACCACAATGGCAGCAAAACATAACATCTGTGTTTTAGAAAATCAATAAATCAATAATAAATAACAATATGCGCAATTTATAGACTTGTACCCATTGCAGGCTCGTTTAGAGCACTGTATCTTTCTCTCAAAGCCAGTGGGGTGAGAGTCCTCCTGCGATCTTCACTGCCCATTATCTGCCAGTGACAAACAAACACCACTGATGTCTTACACCCCCCAGGAGATAAAAGACTGAATACTGTAAATTAGGTTATTATTTTCTTGTATAAAGGTGAGCTTTTTTCCAGAGCCTTACCCTTATACATGGCGGCATAGTAATGTTGAGGTTGCACAGCACATGTTGACTGTCCTCATATTTGGTGGTCTTACGTAGGAAAGACAAAAAGCCAGTGGGCTCTTTACTGCTGTCTCTCACCTTCATTTTGGAGACAGAAGAAGAGCAGTGACATTGAATATCAGTTGGATATTAGAAGTATGTAGTTAATATTGAATATTACAGTTAAATTTAAGACAGGCCGAATGTAAACACCTTAACAGAGACAGGAAGACGGTTGTCTCTAAAAGCCTGGAAGCTGAAGCAGCGAAGCTGCTGCGTGGCTTTCCTCACTGGAACAAGGTTTCCAGAACATTCCAGGTAAAGTGGCATTCCCTCCATGACCTATGGGATTGAACAAAATATGATAAGGGTTGCACCAGTGACTAGTATGTGTGGTTAATTTGTATATTTGTTTGTTGACGCAGCGAGAAAATTATTGTGCATTATAC
The DNA here is from genome assembly GCF_000523025.1 of Cynoglossus semilaevis. Taxonomy (NCBI): domain Eukaryota; kingdom Metazoa; phylum Chordata; class Actinopteri; order Pleuronectiformes; family Cynoglossidae; genus Cynoglossus; species Cynoglossus semilaevis. Next base: position 123,980 of record NW_007585120.1, on the reverse strand, counting down.
TCTACTTTTTTGTGTATGTTTTTTTTAGAGATTGACTCAAAAAGGGTTTGAACTCTCGATGCTTACAATCATATAACAAATACAGTATATAGTAGCTTTTCTCTAGAACGTATTTGAACTGACCTCTATATCTCGGCTGCGTGCCACCTCTGTGAAGTTCTCATGTTGCTCCAGGGTTTTGTCCATCTTATCATCGGTCATGCAGTAACATCGCAAGCGTCCTTCATGGATCTCATTCATCTTGGCAAACACCACAAACTTAGCCATGTATGGCACAACTGACAGCTCTCTGTAGAGCAGGTTGGCAAAAGAGACGGCCTCGGCAGTCCGAGGACAGTCTGCAAGCCAGAACCTGAGAGAAAATAATGAAACATAGTCATACTTATGTATATTGCTATTTAGTCACAACAGCAATTTCACATTTAGCCTACACCATATTTCAGGTAATATTGTGTGTTTATACTTGGGATGTTTTTTTTATATGCAGAGATTGTTGCGATGCAACACACAAAACAGGTATTTTAATTTAAATTTTTTGTCATATACTGTAGTGAGTAATTAAGTGTTACTGTGACTTTTGGAGGTATACAGCTGCTCTGTGTCCAGCCAGCATGATATGATCTGCTGTGATTACCTAGTGGCTGTAGATGTCTTCACTATAGGGTGTTTAGTTTAATAACAGTTGTCAATCAGCATTTACAAAAGGCTTATATGTTATTGCCTCTTTAAGGGAGGGTTGCTGGACTTTGATGATGCAGAAAAAATATATTATACCAGTCACATAGACCAGGATAATAAAGCTACATGTACCTGCAGGGAAGGAAGGGGAACCTCTGTGTTCTGTTTTTACAAACTGCGGCTTCCTATCCAACAACTATTGTGAGCCTATTTTCTTTTTAAGCTATGTGTATACGTTGTATGTGCTTTGAACTGGACTTACCGTGCTGATACATTAGTTGTAAAACTGGCACAGTCATTAGCATATATTAGCTTGGTTGTACCAGTGATGTCCTCCCACTGGGCTGGAGCCGTACCACCTAGCAATCAGACAGGATAACAAAAGTCTTATAGTTCACCTAGCTCCAACAAACATTTCCTCTCAACATACACCAACACCTACAAAACTTCCAGTCACGTCATGCCGTACCTATGACAGAGCAGAGCAGGCGGAGGCTAGTGGTGTCACCCTCCCCAGAATCTCGGGGGCTCTCTCTCCATGATGGGGGTAGTGGTATGCGCAGACCAATAGGTCGGTGAAATTTGCGTCGCCGAGGCTCCACTGTGACCACCGGGCTGAAGTTGGCCTGGTTACCCAGCAGCTTTGCAACCAGTTCATCTGGAACTGGTTGAGCCTGAGGTTAAAAGAAAATAATAGGCGAGTGGAATAGGAAATAAAACCAAGGCATTGGAGTTTTATTTATTAATAAAACAAAAAAACAAACAAAAAAAATAAAATAAATAAATAAATCATAAAATTAATGTGGGATAAAACATGGAAAATGGATGAGGAAAGATAATCAAAGCGATGTAAACCAAATGAAGTCAAAGGTGAAGGGAAAAGAGAGAGAAAAGCACAGGGTGAATTGTTTAAACAACACATTTAGAATCACATTGGCAATGCAAACTGGTTGTTGAATTTTTTTTTATTGTAATATATAACAATATTTGTTTTATTACAATCATGGATACCAAGCTGGATGGATATCAAGCAAGAAGGCACTGTGTGTCTAAGGCAAGTGTTTACATGAGAACTAGAGGCTTTAAAACATACACAGGTATAGATAAGTGGCATTAGTTCATAATATATATATATTAAATAATAATCACAACACTTTAAAACTACATTAAAGTTACATTTGATATTTTTGTGAAGAGGTAACAGCAGGTGTGGTATCCTGTGGTGTTCTTGCAAGAACTATTCTCTTGCCTTAAACCACAGTAGAAGCTAAAATGCCATCATACTGTCATCTTGATAATAACACACCTATAAAAATGAATAATTCTGTGGATACACTTGGGTGTGATCACTAACATGTCTTAATTTGATCATTAACGTTCTGTGAGGATTAGTAAATATATAATTGTCAAAATGAGAAAAAAATCGGAATCCAGCCAAATTAAATGACATTATTGAAATAGCATGTAAACAGAGAAATAGGTACTAAAAAATATGAATGGTAAACAATTGAACAAAAACACAGCAAAATATGAGATAAAAGGTGGATATGAGCCAATCATATCCAACATGCTTTATATCAGGCAACAAAAGCATAATGACTCTGGCTGTCTTCCTCCTTTTCCACATCGTTCCAGCTCACCTGCAGCCCCAGACGCACTCGTTTGGTGACTGCTGTCTCTGGAAATGTGGCCTGTACCAGGGGCACTAGTTTACTTGTCAGTGAGCCTCCCTCTGGACCAATCAGATCGCTCTCTTGCTGAACACGTGACACAACAGCAAAGTAGAGTGGGAAGTCGGTCGAGATAATGCGGCGAATCCGCTTTTTTCCAAGTTCTTCTTGACTTTCTAAGTCTGTGTAGAGTAAGTTAAGTTGTTTAGTTCATTTTTTTTTTTTCGTTAGCAAAATATAATAGGACGAATTGCTATATTTAGAAAAACATATCAAAATGTTTACCTTCATCCATCCCATTAAGGATGGTTTCTAGCACCTCATCACCATAGCGATTGCGATGTTCTTTCCAGACAGAGCCATTCTCACTCCTCAGCACCACAAGCTCCCGGTCTCCTCGACCCAGGGCAGCAAAGTGGGGGATCTCCACTATCACTGGTCTGAACAGCACAATTATTATAATTATTATAATGCACAGAATTGCACAAGATCTCAGTTAATCAGTGCTCCCTGCTAACTGTATAGGCAATTTGAAGACATGATCCCCATTCATACCTTCATTTGAATATATGCAGTCTTTTTTAAGTGTTGAATATTTAATCAAAACTAATTTACCTTTCCTATTTCAGAGAAAACGTTTTGATAAATTTGTATTAATCATTTAGCATTATTTAGCTAAATGAATGACTAACTTCGAAGCATTCCACATTGCCTTAGTTTGACAAACATGACTATTTGTAAGCTGATATTTTGCACGTTAAAGTTGATCTCTTTCTGGACTAAACATTAGCTTTGAATGGTTAAGGATGAACTATTTTTGTTTCGTGAGTGTCCGCCCATGTTGATATTCAAGAGAGAATAAGGTTTCAATGAGCCTTTTACTCCCAAGTCTTAGACAAGCTCTAACCCTGTCCAAAACAGGTCAATTATATAGGTCAACAGTAGGAATTTACATTTTCTGTTTAAAAATGCACCGTAGAAATGAGTTAGCTAAGGGGTTCCCTACCCCAGAAACTGCATCCCAGCTGGCCCCAGTGAGATGATCCTGCTGGCCAAGGGAGATGATCCTGCGGGCCAGCCCCTCTCCCTCCACCAGAGGAGGAGGGCTCGTCAGCTTCTGCGGCTTCACCAGGCGGCAGGTGATGCGAGTTGGAGCCGCACAGGTCCGCGGTGGTATGATGACGCACAGACCATTATGCCTGCTGCCTCGCATAGAGCCGCCTCGAGCATCCACCATGAAACTGACCAGGAACCTGCCACCACACAGATATAATGATGAGATCATGATTGCTGATTTGATAGTGACTGAGCGAATATAATTGTGTGTTTCATTTGGTTGTCATGGCTGAGCTCACCCTGTATGTATGGGACTGGCTACAGGGCTGACATTGTCTGATGTCTCAGTTGCTGGACTGCTGGGAATCAGTGAATCCTCATCATATTCTTTGGGCAGTGGAAGTGGTGTGTGAAGCTACAACAGAGAGAGGAATGTAGTTAAATGCCAGTGGTTAATCACTGATTCATTTGATTACAATCACTTATTCATTTGATTACAAATTTGTACATTACATATCAAGATTGCTATGATTAAATGTGCTTATGTGCTCCGGTAGATAGTAGCAAAGCTGTTCCTATGGTTCCTGTATGTGAGGTAACAATGCAAGTAATCAAAGTCCACACAGAACTGTTTTTTTTTAAGTCAGGCTAAGATTGTAAGTCTTTTAAATTCACAACTTTTGTGAATTGTGCACTACTTCAAATTGGTGCCTCCATATTATGAGCAGTGGGCAGCACATTAGTCATGCTGCTCTCTACCTGTTCTATCTCGTGTTCTTTGAGGATGACAGTTTCTGGAGAGACACGGGGAATCCTGGGAATGGCTGGTGAGTAATTTCTATTTCATAAAAAGAGAAAAAAATGAAGTCAGACCAACATTCTTTTGTGTTTTACCTCCTCCCAAGTGTTCATCCCTGGTGTTCGTTGAATGTCTATGGCCCCCCCTGCAGCCTGTCTTATTTATCTATACATTAACGTGTAACTACCAGCTTGGCTTGCTCCACTAATTCCCCACCCTGCCCCCCTTACGCTGTGCCCAGCCCTCTCTCATACTCCAGTGATTTCTTTGGGGAGAGGAAATCATCATCATGGTCTTTCATCTCATCCATCTTCATGTACCTGGCCCCTTCAGTCCCCAAGAGCTCCTCTCCTTCATAGAACAACATGCCAAAGAGAGCGAACAGATGGTGGTCAGGTTGGTGAAACAGCACCAGAGAAGGAGAGAAAGGAAAGAACAAGACTGTTAACCAATGGTTAAACATGGCAACCCAGGATTTAGGTGACTCTGATTTACAGATGAGATATTAGTAACGGAGTCCTATGGTATATTACTAATATTTAAAGTAAAAGGCTGCTGCTCGGTTTAGCTCCTGGACTTCTCATAGACGTAGCAAGGGTTTTTAAAAACCTATATAATACCTGGGTTGGAGCAGAGATAAACTATTTCTGGGGATAGCATACATCAGCATAATCCCATTCCAAAATTGTGCTGTCAGGTAAAAACAGTTATAGAATTTGAGGTTTAAGTAGTTTCACCTGGCTCTGGGACTGGCAACACAATGCACTGGCTCCACAACTCAACACAAAGACATAAGGATAACCTTAACAGTTCCAGGACACACACACACACACGAGAGAAATACAAGGTGTCACACGCAGTATAGTGCATTGTGGTTTAGGCAGTTGAAGATGAAGTTGTTGTAATTTGGTAAAAATTGTTAGATACAATGTAAACCCTTCTATGTGTGTTAATGCTTGTAGATGTCAGTGTGTGCTACAGTGTGTGCTTGATAGCACAAACAGTTTAGGCAGCATTTTCATGTGTGCAAAGTCCATAAGACGGAGAGCGACCCAGGAAATCAGTGATCTTCTTGCTGAAAAGTCTATATTTCCTTAGGCATGATTCATTAGGTAATAATTGATTTTCAGAAAAAAAGTATATTTTTCTTGGGTTATATTACAACAATTTATATTAATACATGTTGTAAAATACACTGTTAGTACTTCAATGTTAGTGTTTATTGGCATCTTGAATTAAATTAAAACTTTTAACCGTGTCATAGCAACTAAGACTTTGTAGAAACACTTTAACACCGAAACAGTGGAGTAAAGGGTAAATCAATGTAAACACTTCCAAAGTGCTGTCTTTATCTCTATTAGAGTAAAATGGACACTGCTGATTTTGCTGTTCACAGGTAAGAGGAACAACCATTTAAAGATGGTTCTCGCAAGTGTGAGCAAAGTCATCCAAATACAAATCACAAGGTTGTTGATACATATACAGTATATATATACGATAGCCACGTTCTGTTTTTTTACTAAGGCCCAAAAACATTAACTCACAGGAACAGGTAAACATCACACAACAGCAACACAACATGCACAAGTAGTTTGACCAGGTCTTCAGTGGCAACAGATTTTTTTTTTTCTAAAAATAATAGATGCATAGAACTGCAAATCATACCTCTTAATTAACCCCATCATCACCACACCTAAACTCATTGAATAGTTGTTCATGAACGCAACGTTTATAGTATAGTATATCACTTAAATGAAACAGACAGAATAAATTCAAGTCATGGCTTGGTTTCAATTATCAAATGAAAAAAGCAACACAATCATTGTTATGTAACAATGAGAAGTATAATTGCATAACTTATGTTGCTTTATGTCATATGTGTTTTTTGACCGATTGACAAATGAGTGTGAAATGAAGTGTTGATCACTTTTCTGCATTAGCTTCCAAAGAATACAACCTATGATTGTGTGGTTGATACGTCTACAGCTGACAAACACCAGTCAAAGCCTGCCCTTATAGTCATGGGTGACATCACATGTGCAGGAACAAGAAAAAATGTCCAAATGTTTTGGACTCCCACACTTAGATACCTAGTCACCCTACTCACAATAGAGACATGTTGACACAACAAAATGTAGACTCATATCAAAACCCAATGACTTTACAGAGATGATAAATATTTAATCAAAGAGGTGCTGAAGCTCCGTAAGTAAATTCTATGATCTGAGGGTCTTTCTGACAAAAAGACCACAAGTGGACAGTTAAAAGTTAGGTTGTTAGTTAAATGGCAAACATGGTTGCTTAAGGTGCATGCTAATGAGAAACCAGAGCCACCATTACAGTGAGCACAAATACACAGTAGGTGAGAGCAAGAGGGAGGCGAGAAAGGAAGGATGGAGAGTGAGTGATCAAGCTTGAAATGGAGCCATACACTTGGAGACGACCACCTATGAATGCCACACCAAAACAGAAGGAGACATTCATACCTAACGTTAGCTGAGCAATTCCTAAAGAAGGCAAAAGCAGAACAGGATTTAATATAAGATATTTGTGCCAGAGCAGTTTAAAACAACAACAAAAAAGTCCAGTGGGCAATAGGTTTTATCAGTGGTTCCCAAACCTTCATTTACAGATTATTTTCAAAATATACTGTAGGTAAATATACTTTAGTCCCTTCTAGTTTCTTCCTCTCACAGATCAAATCAACAATTCATGATTTCCATGCAACCAGAGTGAATCCCTGTGAAGCCCACATTGAGCTGCTAGTTGGAATGTACAAGTATGTGTGTGTGTCTGTTTGTGTGTCAAAAAGCGGTTAAAGCAGACTTTTAAAGCAAACTTTTTTTAAAAAATTTGTACAAGACAAATTTAAACACTGCAAAAACTATTAAAACTGGGGATCAGTGGCGTATTCTATAATAATGATATTGGCAGTCCATTTCGAAGTTATTACAAATTTTATATTGAGATAAAATATTTCCATTCGTCTACCTTCATCTTCAGACACGTCTAGAATCTCATCCACAGTTTCAGGGAAACTCATGCGGTGTTTCTCTGTGGTCGTCTGCAGGAAGTTCGAAAAACAGTGTCAGAAAGTTAAAAGGATTTTTACATGTTATTTATATGACTTTACTAGCTAAGACATTGATCGTTAAGTTATAAGATTTTTTTTTCTGAACTTTTTACCATGGAAACTGTCTCCTCCGTGACCAGCTTCAGGACATCAATTACAGAGATGTAGCCCAACCTTTTAGCAATAGCTAAAGCTGAAGTACCATTCTAGAAAAAGAGAGAGAAACAGATTACTTGGCTGGAGATCAGGTGTGTCAATGGAAAGAAGGGAAGATGTGGCTTGTTGGTACTCACTGTTGTGGTCTCATTGGGCTGGGCTGCATGCTTCAGCAGCAGTGTCACAATGTCTGTGTGTCCCTGCTGGGCTGCCTGGTGTAGAGGTGTGTAACCAAGCTGTGAGAGTAGAAACAATACAAAAAAACATTAGATCAATGTATCACAGAGTCAATTTGGTTGTTTTGACAAGATTTGTTTGTCTACTAATAATGAAGCAGAGTCCTTGTACATTGTGCATTAAACCTATCCCTGTTGACCATTTGGTGATATCATGAATCCCCTGGGAAGGCGAGAATTATTTTGGTGCTTGTGCAGTACATTACAGCCAGCCAGGCAGGACAAACCCGTGCTCCTCTGATAACAAGCTGATCTCCCAATACTACATACTTGATAAAATGTTGAATTGTTGATTCTGTAACTTGGGTCCTGGATATTTATTATTTATCTTTGACTTGGATGTTGACACCGCAAAGCTTTGCTGAGATGTAGTTTTATGTTTACACCACAGGGTGGCACTCACTCTTGTTTTGCTGTTGACATTGGCTTGTTGCTGCAGAAGGAACTTCACCATCTTGATGTTGCCATAGTGACACGCTACATGGAGAGGGGTGTAACCCATCTGACAGCAATGAGATAAAAAGCAGAAGAAAAAGTTTGTCAAAAATGAGTAACCTGAGCAATATTCAAACTATGATCATCATCTTTTTCTTATTCAGATATGCTGAGCGAATTGCATAAAAAAAACACGAATAATTAGTATTATTATATTATTATTATTATATTTGGGCAAGAATTCATAGCAATAATTGTTTTACTTGTGTTTTGATACATTTTGTAAGGTACTAATAATAATAATTCATATTGAAATTTAATAGTGAGTTAAATGTGGCTTCGTTTTCTCATTGAATTTAATTTACATAACATTAAGATCAAACTAGCCATTTTGGTCTAATTCTGTTGCTTCACTTTTTTTGAAGCTGTGTGACTTCCCCATTTTTCATTGGAAGGCTAAGGGTGAATCTTGTTTAAAGTGAATGCATTGATACATTCAACCCTGAGGATTTCTCACCCGTGTTGCAGCATAAACGGAAGCTCCCTGCTTCACCAAGATGTCAGCGATGCTGACATGTCCCTCCTGTGCCACCAGGTGGAGAGGGGTCAACCCACTCTGTCCATGACATAAGAAACATGACAATGGTTAGGAAAAATACTACATAAACATCAACACTGAGCCATCGTCAACTCATGTTGTTGTTCTAACCTTGTTGCCAAGGTTTACATTGGCCTGTTTGGAGATGAGTAGTGACACCATGTCCGGCCTTCCTTCCTGCGAGGCCAGGTGAAGAGGTGTAACTCCCTGCAGTGACTCAGCATTGGCTGAAGCCCCATACTGCAGCAGGCTGTTTGCCACCTCTACCTGGTTCTGCTTAGATGCTATGTGGAGGGCAGTGTATCCGTTCTGAAGTACACAGTAGTACCGTTGAGAAAAAACCTCAGAAGTCAGCAGTGTGTATAAAAGTGTGTGGTTTTATATTTACTCTTGCTGCACTGTGTGGTGATCCTCCTTTGCTGACTAGAAGATTCACAACGTCAAGGTTGTTGTGGTGTACAGCAACATGCAAGGGAGTCAGACCATTCTGTAGAACGCAGTTGGTCATTGGAATATGTCAGTTTTTGCCATTTTTTTCTGCTGTACAACAAAACTTACTTTTCCCGCAGCATTAGGATTCGCTCCTCTCTCCAGCAGCAGCTCTGCTACATCTACTTTCCCATACTTAGAAGCCACATGAAGAGGAGTGAAGCCTTTCTACAGAGGCACAATAGATATTTGAAACACACTATTAGTTTAAATAATAATAAACTGGAAAGTTCATGATCAATACTTTACTTTTGTCATCTTCGTCTGTTGGGCCTCCATGTCCAGTAGGATGCGAACAGTTTGTACGTGACCTTCCCGGGCAGCAATGTGTAGAGGTGTGTGTCCAGCTGTGGTGGTGGAGTTGGGGTTAGCCTTGTGGTCCAGCAGCAACTTCACTAGCTCTTTGTGGCCCATTCGAGATGCACAATGCAAAGGGGTTTGGTCATCCTGAACAGGAACGGAGACAGAATTCATGAAGTCTAACATAACCATAAGCCTGATCTCAAGGCTTTTGCAGTGACTGATCCCTACCTTAGCCTTGGCATCCACAGGTGCTGAATTCTCCAGTAAAAACTCAGCTACATCATAGTGTCCTGCTCGAGACGCCATGTGAAGAGGGGTCTCCACCTTCTGCTCAGAGGCAAACAGACAAACTAAATCAGAATCAACACTTCCCTATGTTAGTATTTAGTTATTTGCATATCTCTCAGAGTTTCAACAGACCACATTGGAGGCGTTGGGGGAAGCTCCTTTCTGCATGAGGCTCTTCACAATTGTCAAATGACCCATAAATGATGACACGTGCAGAGGAGTCAGGCCCGACTGATTAAAAACAAAGCAGTATTTGACAATTAAGAAATACATTCATAGTCCAATCATCTACATTAGATTAATGCTACATTTCCTCACCTCAGTCACTGCTTCTAATGATGCAGCCTGTTTCAGCAAGAGGTCCATCACACGCATGTGGTTCTTTTTACAAGCTATATGCAGTGGAGTGAAGCCGTTCTGTGAAGAGAACAATCGTAAAATATCATAAAATAATATAAATGTTTAAATACTTCCCTTAACTTGTTGATTTATTTGTTACATGAAATAGAGTTGAATTCAATATTTAATATTATTTTGTGCAGCTATAGCTATAGCTTTATCTTTGAAATTCAGGATGTAGAACTTGATTTCAGTTCTTAGACACAGCAAACAAGCAGATACTGTATGTAGTTTCCCTTAGAGCATTTTGACAGAAAAAGCAGAGAAAGTGAGTCAGAGTCTGACGTGTTTGTTACTAACCAGTGCTCTAGAGTTTGGTTTGGCCCCTTTGTCCAGCAGTACTTTAGCCATTCGGTGGTGGCCACAGTGTGCAGCCACATGGAGTGGAGTGAGGTGGTCCAGTGTAATGTCATCGATCTCTGCATTGTACTGCAGAAGCTGTTTAACACAGTCCATGTGATCTCCTTGTGCTGCCATGTGGATTGGAGATAAACCATTCTGCAGTGAAAGATAAGATGTAGTGCTTATTCATTGCAAGACAGGAAGTAAGAAAAAGTCAAAAAATAAATACATTAACATTTACATTATAATTCCATTTTTACCTTAGTCTTTGCCTGGATGGGGGCCCCGTGGTCGAGCAGGATCTCTATTATCCTGACATGACCATTTCTGGCTGCACAGTGCAGAGGAGTTAGCTCATCCTGGAGGGATGCAGTGAGAGAGATTAAAAGACGGACGATCGTTGATGATTAAATTAAAGATGCATCAAAGACATTAAACTAATCAAAGGGTAAGAAACAGAAAGACATCAAGTCTGCCGCACCTTGGTCTTGGCATCGATCTGCGCCCCTCTGTCCAGGAGGAGTCGCACCATGATCACGTTCCCTCGTCTTGATGCAATGTGCAGAGGAGTAATGCCATTCTGTAATGAGATACAGATAGATGCACTTAGACACAGATAACACAGAGCAAGGACACCAGATTAACATTCCATTAGTTATTCCCTACCTTTGGGGTGAAGTTGACATTGGCTCCTCTGTTGAGCAACAGCTGAGCAACATTCAGATTTTCATAGTGGGCAGCAATGTGCAGGGGAGTAAATCCAGTCTACAAGGACACACTTGTTAGAGTATATCACTGTCATCACAGTTGTACTCTAGAAATGTTACTTCAAGTCAAAAAAGACTGATGCTTACATACAAGAACTGATAGTAAGATAACTATTTGTTCACTTTATTGGGTACTGCTGTTCAACAGTTCAACTGCAAATCGTTATTTTTGCATTTTACATGATGGTAATTGTGTGCAGTTTGGTATATGGCCTGCCTCAAAATGACCTGCTTAAGGTCAAACAATACAGTAAAGGTGATGTAAGGGACGTTTCACGTCTCGTGGTTGTCACCTTGGCTGGTTTGAGTATAAAAAATGAAAGTTTTTTTTCCTTCACAGCCAGCATTAGACGTAAATAAGCATTGTCCATAAAAGAAAAAAATCACACAGTAACAACTCGGGCTCAAAATACTGTGTCAATGCCAAGTATGCATTTGTCCTTTTGGTCAATAAATAGAAAAAAAAAATCTGTATTCATATTCAGGAATGCTGATGAATCTCAGTTAATCTAGATTCCAGAAATTCTAGAAATTCCAAATGATCTGGCCAGGAAAAAAAAGTCTTTATTTTAAGTAACACAGACCAACCTTGCTGAGTACATCAGGATTTGGGTCGTTTTGCAGTAACACTGCCGCTGTGCGTGTATCGTCGTTGCGTGCTGCTATGTGCAATGCAGGGAGGCGGACTTTTCCCTTGGTGCCATAGTTGATGAGCAGGGCTACAACGTTTTCATGTCCCTGCTGAAGAGCCACGGCGAGAGGCGTGAATCCATCCTAAAGCAAACAGGAGCAGGTTAGACGACAAATTTAGTCAGGGAGAGGAAATAGCAGCAATAAAGACGCTCAGAGAACAAAACAGAATGGAAACACAGCGTTTCTGGATGAGCGAGCATGAGGTTGCGCAAATTGGATGGTTGCACTTAGATCAAACTTTTCACAGTTCTTTGATACCTCAGTTGGAATGCTCTGATTGGCTCCATTGTCTAGAAGAAACTTCACAACCTCTAGATGGTTTTCTTGCGCAGCCATGTAGAGTGGAGTGAAACCCTTCTGTCTCAGGAAGACGCACAAACACATACAGCAGCAGCAGAGGAGACACAGGCAAAATGACAAGTAGAAAGACGGTCACAGACCCACAAGTGATCGTACACAGAAAGGCAACACAAACACACAGAGATATACTGTAGGAACAAGGACCAACATTAACAAATGGAGCTTTTATAGTCATACAGTGGTTCTACAGTTCGCGTAGTACCAACAGGTCGCCTCACTGACTCCTGTCGCAGTAGGAACGTGTCTTAATCTCACCTGGGACTGAGCGTTGACATTGGCCCCGTAGTTAACCAGCTCTGTGACCACTTGCTCCTGTCCTGCCAGGGCTGCAATATGAAGGGCCGTGTTTCCCTTCTGTTTAAACACAGATACATGCAGAACAATAGTACTGAGAACTAATAGTGAAACAGAGGATTATGTAACGCCTGCTTCTGACAATAAACCATAAGAAAGAAGATCAGTAGAAGTTCTTGTACTTTAAAGCTAATAAAGAAAAACCAGGTGCCAAGTGTTCTAGTTTAAAAGGTCTGCATCGGTCTTTACACTTGGTTCAATCTTGCTATGTTTCAGTAATTTTGCAACATTTAGTTACCACCTGACTAATGCAGTCCACTCCAATTTAAATAGTAAATTTTGGTTTTCAGACCCAGACAAATGTTGGTTTTTAACTGCTATTAAAAATGATGATTCATTCAAATTTTAGTCAGATTTACTTAACTTAACTAAACTTTTTAACTGTTATCGGAACTCTTTATGTTCTGTGTTTTGGTTCCACCTTGAGGAAATGTTTATATAGAAGTCACTGTTTGTCTCCTGTTTGAATAAAGAATGTTTATTGTTAAATTTTCAACTCTTTCCATTCGGGTAATGTGCAATTAGCAAGGCATGTTTTCTGATTTTGTTTTTTATTTAAACATTACCTGGTGTATTTATATTTTGTGTATGCATATAAATTTGGCTGAATCATTATGAGACCTAACTAATTTATTTGCAGCATCAGAGTCCTGGCTGTTTGTATTTTGCTGGAGAGACTGATGTTATGGTTGTTTAGATGTTTGCCATACCTTTGTGGTGGTCTCCAGTACGATTCCATTGTGGAGTAGCTCTAGCACCATTTTGACGTGACCTTCTTTAGAGGCCAGATGCAGCCCGTTCAGCCCATTCTGAGTGAGAGAGCAGAGCAGACACAGACACTTCCTAAAATCACAGAAATCACAACATGTACTGTACATGTAGTACACAAACACACAAGTGTACACAGGCCATGCCATCACAGTGACAATGCAGAACCAAAGAGGTCATTAGTGAAAATAATGTGTGAACGTTTCCATTTGATTAATGATGGTGGCAGGAGGAGTTAAAGGGATGGGAGCGGGATGGCAGGCCACTGGTCTTGTGGCTGGAAAGAATACAAGCCGTGTGGAATAGGTCTGACCTCACACAGCCTTCCTTTAGCGCACAGGACATGTGAGGTTGGACCTTTCCCACACCACTAATATTATTCCTCTGAGTGGAGAGACCACAGCACACCATCACTCTACTGCACTCAGGATACAAGGAAGGGTAGGAATCAGGAAAGAGAGAGTGTGGTGATGAAGGAGGGATAGGCAAAAAAGAAGTGAGTTAGAAGAAAGTGAAAGAGACGGAAGAGTGGTGGGATAGTCATACAGACATTTATAAAGAGGAGATAATGGGAGGAGAGGAGCAAAGCAACATGCTCATGAGTGAACCCACAAGAAAATAGCAACTGCCACAGTCATGGGGCAATAGGTCAAACACTCATCAGATAAACATACATCAAAACGCAAGCAGGAGCAACAATAGTCTTAGTGCTGGTGTTGATGTGAAATTAAGTCTTTCCCAAGATAAATATTTTAACTGTAGAAAACAAAAACTCATATTGGATAGAATGGAAGTAATATACTGTATGCCTCCACATGATTGGAACCTTGATGCAGAAGTTTAAATTTTTCAGTTTTACAAGTACCATCTGGTGGTAATATGAAAAATCGGTGTTGACTAAACTACAACTTTTACTGCACTGTGATCTCACTAAAATGAGATTTTTAAACATTGAGTTACGAACTCTAGATCAATTTACAAGTTTTATTTAATTCATAATTTAATCCAGATTTTATTTAATTCATATTCATTAGCTGACTGCATACACCATCATGAGGGATTATCTGCTTTGGGCTAATATGGTGTGTGATCAAGTCCAGAATTTAACAAGAAAATTAAAAAAAAAAAAAGCTCTGGATAAACATCGCTCTGTAGAAGGAAATCGCATAATTTTTTACAAAGGTTGTGTTAATAAGCCAGTGGACTTCCAAAGTCTCTCACACAGATTTTGTCCATGTCTAAATTGCCATAGGTCAGGAGTTTTAGCCCCCCTCAGTGCTGCCTCCTCCTGTACACTCTGGGAACAACTGTCAAAGTAAAGTAGCCAGAATGGAAGAGACAGGGCAAAGGAGTAGATCTTGCCCCATTTAACATCATCCCCAGAGTCTCTGTTAAACCTCCCTGTCACCTCCAGCCGCTGCTTAACAGTGGACTGTGGCATCATGTGCAGTGCATGACTGAGTGGACAAGCAGATGAACGGGCAGGGAACAGCACAGTGGTCAACTCAGACACGCCATGCACAGTGGACACTCACAACACATTTATATAGCCTGTAGAAAAATTATAAAGAACTAAGGGTAACATTTTGACTTATTATATTATCGTTTAAAGAGATTCTAGACGAGAGATCAGTTTTAAATCAGAAACTCTGTTGAAATGATAGAAGAATGATGTATGAAATACTTAAAGGGATGGGAGCGGGATAGCAGGCCACTGGTCTTGTGGCTGGGAAGAAAAAAAAACGGGTGGGAAAAGGGGGTCCTCACACAGCCTTCCTTCAGCCGCACAGGACATGTGAGGTTGGACCTTTCCCACACCACTAATATTATTCCTCTGAGTGGAGAGACCACAGCACACCATCACTCTACTGCACTCAGGAAGGGTAGGAAGCAGGAAAGAGAGAGTGCGTGATAAAGGAGGGATAAGCAAAACAAAAAGTGAGTTAGAAGAAAGTAAAAGAGAAGAGAAAGTAGTGGGGATAGTTAGAGAGATATTTGCAGAGGAGATAATGAGAGGAGAGGAGGAAAGCAACATGCTGATGAGTGAACCCACACGGAAATAGCAACTGCCACAGTCAGGGGGCAATAGGTCAAACACTCATCAGACAACAAAACACAAGCAGGATCAACAATAGTCTTAGTGCTGGTGTTGATGTGAAATTAAGTCTTTCCCAAGATAAATATTTTAACTGTAGAAAACAAAAACTCATATTGGATAGAATGGAAGTAATATACTGTATGCCTCCACATGATTGGAACCTTGATGCAGAAGTTTAAATTTTTCAGTTTTACAAGTACCATCTGGTGGTAATATGAAAAATCGGTGTTGACTAAACTACAACTTTTACTGCACTGTGATCTCACTAAAATGAGATTTTTAAACATTGAGTTACGAACTCTAGATCAATTTACAAGTTTTATTTAATTCATAATTTAATCCAGATTTTATTTAATTCATATTCATTAGCTGACTGCATACACCATCATGAGGGATTATCTGCTTTGGGCTAATATGGTGTGTGATCAAGTCCAGAATTTAACAAGAAAATTAAAAAAAAAAAAAGCTCTGGATAAACATCGCTCTGTAGAAGGAAATCGCATAATTTTTTACAAAGGTTGTGTTAATAAGCCAGTGGACTTCCAAAGTCCCAAAGTGTCTCACACAGATTTTGTCCATGTCTAAATCGCCATAGGGCAGGAGTTTTAGCCCCCCTCCTCCTCCTGTACACTCTGGGAACAACTGTCAAACTAAAGTAGCCAGAATGGAAGAGACAGGGCAAAGGAGTAGATCTTGCCCTATTTAACACCATCCCCAGAGTCTCTGTTAAACCTCCCTGTCACCTTTAGCCGCTGCTTAACAGTGGACTGTGGCATCATGTGCAGTGCATGACTGAGTGGACAAGCAGATGAACGGGCAGGGAACAGCACAGTGGTCAACTCAGACACGCCATGCACAGTGGACACTCACAACACATTTATATAGCCTGTAGAAAAATTATAAAGAACTAAGGGTAACATTTTGACTTATTATATTATCGTTTAAAGAGATTCTAGACGAGAGATCAGTTTTAAATCAGAAACTCTGTTGAAATGATAGAAGAATGATGTATGAAATACTTAAGGTAGAGTACGCAGCTCCTTTTTAGTGGAACACTATAAGTGTATGTGCTGTGGTAACCTGCAAAGATGCTTCCTTCTGCTGATGTTTGCTCTTTTTTTGTTTTGCAGTAGTGTGCGTTTACTTGTAAAAAAAAGTTATTAGTTAAAAATATCCACTAGATGGGAGCATTGTGACTAAATTGATTAAAAGCGGCTGTAAAAAACAAACAGCAGGTAGAAGCCTGGTTCTGATGAGGAAAAATATTGGCCTAAAGGTTCAGTTCGATCATAATTTGAAGAAAATATGGTACAAATATAAATCTACTACATTTTCCTTCTTAAAATATGATACAATACTGGATGACATTTACATACATGCAACAATGGGCCAGTAACACTAATGTTTCTCAACTGCAAAGTTTTTCTAAACACCACCAAAACAGTGTGCATTTAATTTAAAATGATTAAACTTTTAAAAAGCAGCTCTCTCACCTGATTGGCTGTATTTATATCTATGCCGTTTTTAATATGATCCAGGGCCTTGTCCAAGTTGCCAGATCGGGCCGCGCGGAGAAAACTGTTGCCAGCATCTGCCTGCAAGTTGATCAAAGAGGCAACAAGAGGGAGATAAGAGAGACACATAAAGTAGATGAATGGAAAGAGAAAATGGAGAGGGAGACAGAGTTAGGTTAATAGTTGTTCTTATTCCAAAAACAGACAATGTCCCATCAGGTTTCATTCCTACTGTGGTAGTTGTTGAAAATCGAATGGGAATTTTGTGTGTGACCTGGTGTAGCAAGTCCACCAGGAGAGTAAGAGTTTACTCTAAGAGTAAACTGTCCTTTTAAATTCATAACAACCATCAATGTTGTCCATGTGCTTATCTGCAGCTCTGTGCTCAGCTGATAAGGCAAGTGTGACAAACTGAGTCTACGGTGTGTCAGCAGTGTCAGACTTAGAGTTTGTGTGTGTGTGAAATAAAGACAGGAAAAGAGACAAATGGGGAACAGATAACAGCTACAGCAAGATTTTAGCGAGTTCTGGCTCCAAAGCTGCCACACGACAGGTTGAGTGGTACAGTACTCTGTTTGTGGCTGAGGATGTCACGGCTCTCCCAGGCTGCCAGGGCTGCTGCCGAAACAGGATTACTCATGCAGTACAAAGGAAAGACATATGGGAAAGGGAGAAAAAGCGAGGGGAGGGCCACCAGGGGCATGCAGCAAACCCTGCACCTTTAAATTTCTAGATCCGTCCAGAGCAGGAAAACGCAAACGCTTCCAAATGTTTAAGAAATGCACCAACTGTTCTCATTCACTCAGTTCATGAGATTGTGTTAAAGCAGTGTTGTCGGTTGCAACAGGGTTGTTGGTCATGTTCTGACAGAAACGGAGCACTGACACTGAAGTGACACTGAAGGAATAGTCCTGGGTAAAGAGTGAGAAAGTCGATGTTTTGAAAAAAAACTTTGGCAGAAAAAACAAAAAAAAATTAAAAGGAGAAGTTGCCTCCAGCTGACTGTACCAGCAGCTGACTCTAATGCAGATTTCTACTAACTCAAGTAAAGTTGAAAGACTTAAAACTACAAAGTCAAATCTGTAGTTGGTAATCCACCTAAATTTTCTAGAAAAGCAAAAATGCAAAAACAGATTTTTATTTTTTTAGAAATATGCTTGTATGTATTGGAAATAAAGTGTATACAATTTACTTTGTACTGGCTTTTTTTAGAGTTTCTATTAATATGACTACAAACAAATACAAATAGAACTAATATATTAAATACAAATTTGAACATGATAATTAGTTAGTGGTCTGACATTTGAAGTTATTGCATTTTTTAGGCCCTGGGACACAATGACCTCGTTTCCATGATTATCTGCAATTTTTGGACCAACTTGTTAAAAAATTGAAAAAATAAAAACAATAATTAATCAAAAGAAATTCTTAGTCCTGTTCAAGGTGACAGATACTTAAGTATTTATATATTTTTCTGTTAAAGTTTCCTCTGGTCCTCTCTCTCTCTCTCACACACACACACAAACGTGCGCATACACACACCTGTCGCAACTCTTACCATCACCACAGAGGAATACATCATCCCTTAACGGCACCGTTTTGTCATGTAAATCTTTCAGAGGCTGTATGACTTGCCTTTGTGCTTGAATCTTAGGGTCCATTTGCATCACAACAGGGGGGTGATATGTAAAATATAAGCTGCATGTTCTGCAGATTATATGTCTGGCCTCAGGTTTTTGTGAGAGCAGACAATATCAGAAAAACAGTTTTAGCTTCATGTTACTGAATTCATAAAGCTGAGAAACTGTTTACTGTTAGAGAATGCAGACAATAATTATAAACAGAGATAGTCACATTCTGTTTGGTGTACACTTTTGTGGTAGATGTAGGTGTTTGCAAACTCTGGCACTATGCCACTGTAAAAACATCTCCTCTAAAGTTGCCAGCAAACACAGCTGATGAAAAGAAACATTACTTTGGCATATCATACATGCCTCCAACAGGGTAGCATAGTAACACTGTGATCACCCTGGCAGTGGCCCATTTAGGGGTGCGTGCGACCAAGACACCAGGGATACACAGTACAACGAGCCCAAAGTACTCTGGTCACTGGCTGTCTTCTACTCCTGCATTCTGCTGAGTGTGAGTGTGTATCTGCTTGCGTCAAGAGGAGTGTGTGTGAGTTGTGATAAGGCAGCAGGGAAACTGCGCCCATCCACTAAGTCAGGTGAAGTACACATGCATAGGTGTGATTGTTTCTATCAGAGGAAAACCTTTGTACGCAGCAGTCTAAAAATGGTGTGTGGTAATTCCTCTGCTCTGTGTCGGTTGTACTCTGGTCTGATTTAGATGAATGAGCTCCTCTTTCATTATTCCCACAGAGAGCAGACAAGTTTCAGGCATTAAGACTGAGCCCCAACAAGAGCAGGCACATTAATCATACCGTTCGCAGCAAAAGGCAACAGTACAGTTAACATCAGCAGTGTAACATCAGCAGTGTAACAACAACCACACTGTGCTGCACCATGTATGCAGCTCTCCTCAGGTTTAGACACATGCATACACTGTAATAGTGCTAAAATTACAAAGGAATATTATTCCTCTGTCTCATTACAGAAAGTCCTCTCTCCTCTTCTCCTTCATGTTTAATTTTTCCCAGTTGCCTCCTTTACCTCTGCCTCTTTTCCCCTCTCTCCTTTTCTCGCTCTCTGTTAACTCATCTAGTGCTGCAGCAGACACAATCACATTTAAAGCAACAGTACTTGGTTAGAAGGACAATCTCTATTTGACTTTGAGAGGTGGGATGCTAAACACACCGTGACGTGATAATGTTGGAGCTTCATAATACTGTCTCTTATCATTAATAAATCTTTGTGTGACCCATTTCATTTGCTCCATTTGCAATAGCTGCGTGTAAATAATTTGTGGAAAACACATCAATGTTTCTATTACATCTGCCTTTATTTTTATTTACTTTTTAAAAAGCAAATATATAGTTAATTTGATAATAAGGAGCAGCAGGAGTGATAAGTCTGTGTAGTTATATGCTTCACTATGTTCAGTACAGTCTGTATGTATTTTCTTCTATTTCTGTTCAAGTTAAGACTTTGGGTGCTAATGTTTCACAGTGAAACCTCGGCCATGTAGATTGCAATATTGTGGGCTGTTGGTTAGCAGGATTATTCTAGCATGACAAGCACCAAGGAGACTGACTACTGTAAGAATTCTGAAGTTTTTAGATTTCCTGTTTGTGTGTTAAAAAAGAGGCAGAATTGAACTTCAGTTGTTCAGCCATGTAGTTTAGTGGACACTTTTGCATCCAGTTCAGGACAGTGTCATCTAGACCTGTCCTTTTAAGATTCACTTCTTAATCTGAATTAAATGTCTTATTTAACCCCCTAAGATTGCAATGGTAATATAGGTTCTGGACATTTTGGTCTCAGTCAGAAGTCTCTGGCAGTCTGATGACCAACTGTTGTCTTTGCCTGACAA
>NW_007585120.1:90824-103360 GCF_000523025.1 Cynoglossus semilaevis | reverse complement strand
CACACACACACGCACACACACACACACAAACACACACAGAAACTTGCAGTTACAGCACCAGGTGCAAATCATAAATATTTGAAATGCCACCGCAGCTCTTTGTGTAGCCAGCAGAAAGGTGTCTCAATTCCTGCTTCGTTTGCATGAATTCCCTAAACCTAAGTCAACAATCTATATAGCAACAGCTCCAAACTCTTAACTGTCTGCTTTCCTTACTCTTCTGAATTTCACGTGAGTTTCCGTTGAAGCTGTACAATATCATGGCGGTTTCTTCACATTTTAAGAGGGCACTGAACATCAGATATGGAAATTCCTGCAGATTGCTTAAATAGCTATTTCATCATCCAATTCTGCTGACTTGCATTTGTCTGTGGAATTGATTTTTTCCTTCCTCTCTCACGTTTTTTTTTTTTTTGGGCTGCCATCTCTGCATTTATCTCACCCGCTGCTATAGGTGGAACAGGCTGGCAGCTGTTTCCAGCTACAGATGTGTCTAAGTATAGAGTCAGTCAGGCTAAGACCCAGGGGACGACTCAGCTATGGATGCATTTACAGGAAGCGAGGGGCAAAGCCACACTAGGACAGAGCTGCCAGAATCTTTCAGAAACAGAACAGAGAGTGTCTGTACGTCACCCCGTCTATCTGTCTTAACACTGCTCTGTCTGCTTCTCCCTGTATGTCACACAGTGTCTTGACCCATTTTTACTATTTACTTTCTCACACTCCCAGCCTCCCTCCTCTCTATCCCACTGTTTCTCCCTACCATTCTCATTGTCTCCTTGCACCCTGCCTTGCTGTAGCCTCAGTGCCTGTAGATGAGATTGTCATGGTTACTGTGATCTCTTGTAGGGTTGACAAAAAGGGTGAGAGACTCAAGGGGGGAACGGAAACCTATGGAGCGCAGGCTCAACTTATTGTAAACATCCTGTTTCACTGAACAGTAGCAGAGCAGAAAGACTTTTTGTATGAACCGAACAGCGTTTAGCAAATCAACATGAAATATATGTGATTTAATATAAACCTGATGTAACACTGGGGGCTATCATACACAGGACGTAGTGACTCTTAAAAATGTAAAAATACCAGAAGGCTGAGTGTTCTTCCAGCCATACTAAAGACAGTAATTAGGTTTGATATAAATACACTGCTGTTAAACATTGATGCTGTAAATTAAATACAGGCCACTAGGGCCAGACTTTTCAGCTATTTTTCATACATTCTCTCAACAAGAAAAAAGCTTTAAATCGTTAAAAGTGTTTAAAAAAGTTGGACAGAAATAGGAAACTACAATTTCAAAAATACTTACAGATTAACCAAAAGTTCTACTATGAAATGTAGTGTTACTCATTTGCAAAATATACAAATAACAACACCTATAACTAAATTTTTTTATCAATTTTCAAAGTTGCCTTAAAATGTTGCTTAGAATTACAAAAGAAATAACATTAAATGTAACAGAATAATAATAAATATCCTACTTTTAATTTAATCTTTAAACCATTTAAACCAAACTCTCTCTCAAAATATTTCAATTAGTGAACTTCACCTAAGAACGTGATCAAATGTATTTAAAACATTTTAAAAGAACTGTAATAGGAGTAAACAGAATGAACAACATTCTCGAAACAAACTCACAGCAGCAACAACAACAACAAAAAAAAAACAACCCAGTGAAAAGGTAATCATTTTGAAACACTGATCAAAGCCCAACATTAAATACATGACAAAACACCCAAACAAAAGAATAACATTTTTGTGCTAATTTTTAAACATTTCAGTTTAATTATTCTCACATTAATTAATTTAATTTCTTTGTAATCCAATTTCTCTGATGTTCCTAATAATACAAAGTCACCTTGTAAACTGACAGCAGTCCATTTTTAGACAGTGTCTGCAACTAGTCTGCAAGTACAAGTTTAACACCTCACCCAGTTCAACTGCTGTATTTTGGATAAAACTGTGCATATGCTAATCAATGCATCGGGGCTTTGTGTTGCTCTGACCTCTGCCCTATGACCAGATTAAGCAGTCTATTGACTCCACATTAAAAGCCTCTCATTAATGGATCTTTCTAATCACTTTAGTGATTTGTAGCTAACTTACCACAGCTAATCCTGGTCATACATCATAAAATCTGAACACCAAACATTAGCACATGAAGACGAGATTAAGGTGGAAAACAGAAAGCGATCCACACTTAGGCAAATACGCACTCAGCACTAATCTTGGACAAACACACATCACATTTTTATAGATACTGCCAAGCCATTAAGTTCCCTCCCATCATACTCCTGGACACAAGGGTATTTAGAATGTTGTCCAATCATCAGATATAGGATTAGATACCTTTATTATTAATGTCTTACATACATATTTTTACATGCACGCGTCAACATGTTAAAACTGAGAAAGTTAAGGGTAAACAAGGACTATCAAATAAATTAGGCCAAAGGAAAACAAAACATTTGTCAAGTAAAAAGATAGCTAAAGGATCTTAGTAAAAAATAGTAAAAAGAAAAGACTAAAAGTCAACACCATAAAATTAGATTAGATTAAATTAGAGTTATAGTTAAAACATTATAAATTGTTCTTTGCAGCAAAAAACAACACCTTTAAATATATATTTTTCTACACTGATTTCAGGTGATAAAAGATACAAATTTGGATTAGTGTAAAATGACATTTACATTTTTACCATGTAAAATTCAAAAGTCCTCATCATCATCAGCATTAGCTACATTTAGGTTTAAAGTGAGTTAAAAATCTTGGCTTGAACCTTCAGGTTCCTATTCTGAATTGGTGAAGCCTAACAAACCCATGCTGTGTCTGATATGATAATATTTAAATATAATATGATGACTTTAACAGAAATAGGCACAAAAAAAAAACTTCAATGTTGACTTACCACAGCTACCAAAGAGATGCACAGAAATCACATTGAACCCAGAAACAAAACATAAAGATGTAGTTAGGAAAAAGACCAGAACATAACAACACAGTAAAGTACATCAAGGACATGTAGTGCAAACTAGCAAGGGTCTTACTCCAATACTAACTCAAGTGAAAGGATAAAGGATAGAGAAGAGTTACAGGTGCAGGACATCTGAGATTTTATACCTGATATAAAAAAAACTGCCAAAACAAGAGGAGAGCTGGAGAAGAGTGATAGAGAGAGTGATTAGAAAGGCAGAAAGAAGAACAGGAGGGAATGGAGGAAGGTTAACAGTAACATGGTTGGTACTCACTCCAACAGTGACAGTCTTGACTGGCATTTCTCTCCACTCTCTCTTTCTTATGTTTTCAGTCTCCCAAGCACACAGCTGTCTCTTTCTGTTGCCCCCTTGCAAGTGCCGCGGTGCAAGGCACACAGACCCAATGTCCGATGTAAACACCAACACACACACACACACACACTCACATGGCCAGACGCATACACTTGTGTGGTGGGTGGAGAGACTGAGGTGGGTGGGGGTAAAAAAAAAAGGGGGTGATGGGGACCCAAGAGTTTATCTCTAGAGGTATGCTGTCTGTATCTAAAGACACACATTTCACACATCGACCAAAGAGAAGCGAGTGCCTCACTTACTCATCACTAGGTGGCTTCTGAAACCCTGCCGTTTTTTTTAATATTACTTTAAAATGTGTTTTACTTGGTGGAAAAAAAACTTCCTAGTTTTCATTTATTCCATCTCTCTGTCAACCCTCCAGTTTTACCTTGCGCCTCATCCTTGCACACCAAGGCCCTGTCACTTTAACTTTATCCCTCTTCTCTACTCGCTGCCCTCTCCCTTGTGTGTCACAGCCGTCTCTGCGTCCTTCTCTATGTTTTCTGACAGTCAGACAATCTTTTTTTCACACCAGAATAATTTAAAGTTACTGCGGAGAATGGGTTTGCGTTTTTTTCCCCAAGTGATTCTGCCTGAGTCTGTGAGGTGACTTACAGTGACAAAGCCCCTGGTGGAGGGGGTAGGTGGGTACATGGTGCTGCTGCCACGGCCCCGTGACAATGGGCCAGACACGCGGGATGTTAAGGGTTGGGGGGCCACAACAGAGGGGCCAGGCTCTGAAAAAGCCCAGCCTCTTTTAATAAAGCGTCCATCATTCGGCGTTTAAAAAGGCCTCCTTTTCTCCATACCTCCCCTCCTCTCTCCCTCCCCTTGCTAAACGCTGGGAAAAGCAGATCCATGCCAAAACCACGCAGAGAGATAAATGCTGGCTGTGGAGAGAGGGAAGGAGAGGAGGGGTTCGCAGAAAGAAGGCTACGCACTGCTTAGTGCCACTGGACCGTGACCTGGTCAAAAACATCACGTGGGAGATCCCTCCTGGCCACAGTGTTGATATTGGACAGTGATGAGAGCCTCGCTGACAAAGAATGTAGGGCACGGCTGCAGAGACACTAATGTCCATGAAGACATGACAAATTGTTCTGTGGTCTTCTCTGGTTAAGGCCGGTGAGACATCCACTCTGACATAAAATTTCCTCTGGCACAGTCTGTAGAGGAGGCTCTCTCTCTTCAGCTATAATAAAATATCTGGTTATAAAAGCGTCTTAGGGATCAATGCAATAAAAATGAAGGAAACTTGTGAAGGTGTTAATTTAGTTCTGCTGACCTACAGTTCTCCTTTAACAGTAATTGTTGTGACTTGTTTTGTCCTTGACATTTAACTACTATATTATGTTTCACTTGTTGAAGTTAAAATGTCTAAGTTATTATTGCAAGTTCCATGCAACATGATCTGGTACCTTAACAAACCCAATATCAAGTCTTTACATCACCCAATTTGAAAGAACAATTTAAACTCAGTATTTATGTTGGCAATAAATGGAAACAACTATGTGCTTATAACCATATTTATGCACAACCAGAAACTGTTACCTGACCTTTTCAAAGTCCTCAGTCCTTATGTTGTTGAAAGCTAATCATAGAGGAAGAATAAAAAACATTTATTTAGGAATCAATTCATGTTACATATAAGACTTGTACCAATATTTTTAGCGAAGGACACGTCATTTTGTTTGTAGATGGACTGAAGATAATATAACAGGGACATTCTGGTCTCCTGAACTGACAGAACTCACACTGTCAGGGTTTTGTAGCCCAGTGTGCTTTCGAGTCTTTATGAAGCATCAGCCACGCTCCTGTTTTTTATAAGAGAGTTAATTTCAGTTTTGGACAGACGTGCCCTCTGCTCCCCATGTCGAACCCCTCTTGTAGGCCATACATAAAAGGGCGACAGCTGTCCACATGAGCTGTTTGTACTGCTTTATTTCCTGTGTCCTGATGTCTTAAAAGAAAGTACAGGTGAAAATGTGGGGGAAGGGAGAAACAAACTTAAACTGTGACAGTCAGGCAGCTGTCTTTACCCCACCTGTCACATTCTTTACCCTAATCTGGCCTCTTTCCCATACTGCATTCAGGACTCTTACATTCTGTCAGACACTGTGGTGATGTAAATTAAGGTTTTAAATATCACAGTTAAAGGAACAAGTGTGGAACACAGATGACATTTATTTGTCTGACACCTGGGCCTCAACATGCACAGCAGGTCTGAAGTGAACCTACAACATGTTCGTGTTTTTCTTTTTTTTTAACTTTAGTCGCCAAATTAAAAAGAAGAAATGACGGCCAGGTTTTATTGATACAGGTTTGATTGACTGGTTAGGAGTGTGTGGGAAGAGAGCAGGTAACTCTGCCTGTTATCTCTTCTGTTGTTAAGCATCCATCAAGAAAAGAAAATGGAAACATGTTAAAACAGCAGATTAAAAACTGTCTAGACCATAATGGAAAGGTGACTAGGTTATACACAACAACAAAAGACGATGAAATAAAATGGGATTAAACATAAGGATTGACCAATCAAAAAAATATTGTTACTGTTGCTTGTTTAATTGAGTCTAAAACACAATCTAGCTGTGATGCGATGCTCCATAACCCTAGCCTGCAGCAGCTCTACAGATGGTATGGGCTGGGCTGATACTGCAGACCTGGCAACGCACTCTCTCTCGTGCACACACACACACACACACCCACAAACAAACACAGTGGCCTGTAAATTCTCAGGTGCAGTATTAACTCAGCATTCAATAGAGTTGATTGTTGAAGGAGATGTTCTACTTTTTAAAAATATTGTTTTTTATAAAACACTAACAAGCAGTCCTGAGCCTTTGACACAGACATGCATTTAATAGTTCTTCTACTTAAATGCAGACCTCCTTTAACTGATGTTATGGTATTTTTTTTCTACTGAAAGATAAGGCTAATAATCTCTAATTCATCCTTTGGACCAAAGTCAATTAGCGAAAATGAATCTGGTGATATTTACCCTGGTTAGAATTTGAATATGAATTTTTTACATTTACCTGGAAGGCAGAAATATTGTTTAACTCCCAAAATGGTTTGATCTATAATTAACTAAATGATGTATGTATCTTAATTATACCTCAGGGTTATAATACTTCAGCAGCAACATTTTAATACTTTACTGCCAGGAATTGCTGAATCATTCACATTGTACCTTCTTTGCTGCATGTTTAATATCCCATTACATATAAGGTTTTGAACAAACCGTTTAGTAAAAGTGTTCTAAACACTACTAATGTAGGCTGCAATAAAGCAACTCATGTGCGTCGTCATTTCCAATTCTAGTGTGAGATCGGCAGCAATGCAACAAGCAGTTTGTCGGACACAATTTAAAAAGGTTGGCCTTTAAGCAGATGGCAGTTTAACTTGTGTGCTTGATTGGTTGCAATGACGTTTTTATGCCTTGCTAACTCGCAGGCTGGCACCTCCTTCAGGTCCACGTCTATTGAAGATGAACCAGTATTTTACAAAAAACACACAATTCTAGCAATCACTACTGGCCCTTTAAAAGTATGATATCCTTTGTGGAATAATTTAAAGGTGGTTGATTAACCACTCAGTATTTTTCAGTTAGCATACATACGGATCACAAGTCTCAACTCAAAGCACATACTGTACTGCAAGCCTCAGCTTGACAAAGGTAGACTGAGACCTGTGAAGACAAAAAGGGGCCATTAGAAGAAAGCAGAAAACATGACAGCAATAGAAAAGAAGACAGCAGCGATGTTTATGTGTTCAGGGTCAGACACCCATTGATCTTTATAACTGTAGAGTCAGAATTGTGAGAAAAAGTGATGATGCTTCAAAGTAGAGAGAAGACATCACTGAGAAATCTGTCCTCACTCCGTATCCTGTGTCTCCCTTTCTGGACCCGACCACAAGCTGAGAACAGACTGCATCTGAAGCATCATTTAAAAGGACAGCTTAAACCATCACTCACACATGGACTTGAGTCTGCATTAAAAATACTCAAGTCTGCACAATATTAATATCCTCTACAGCCAAATAAATCACCAGTATCAAATAACATCAGTACCAAATAACTGTACCTCCTTTAATCATGTGACTTTGATGTAGTTGTAAGCTAAAAAAATAATTTAACAATATGGACTTTAGTCTTACTAAAATATTTTCTTAAATTACATTTGTACAATACCATGAGTAATACACCATCATAATAACATAGTATTTTAATTAGTATTTAATTAGTATCTACTGTACTCTGCAACACTAAGTCCATAAGACATACAGTAAGTATTACCCTGACACTAATAGTCTAATAGTACTCTAGTTGATATTAATAACCTTTATGAATATCTCACGGTAGTGTTTTTTGGTTTTGGTTTCAGTCTGTGAATGACGTTCTTGATGTTTTGTGCATCTTCATTATTTCCCAAACGCATATAACATAACAGTTCCACTTATGTATCAGCGTACTAAATGATGTGCTTCCAGACTGTGTCGCCTTCAGGTTCAACTAAGCATAACAATCTGATTGTCAATTATTTTTTAGCAGACGTGGAGAGGTCTTTAACCTCTGAGGTCTTTACTGATGTATTATATCCTCGGTTAAGTCTAAGTCTATCACTACTGTCTAAGAACTGATCTGGTCTCTATAGACTCACTTCTTTCTGGTTTTCTTTCTTTTTCATGTTTTCTTTTGTAGTTCAGCAAGGAAGTTCCCTGTCTTATTTCTGATAATTCTTACTTTATTCTTGACACATAAGCATTTTGAATGTTTAAAAAGGATTGGCAGAAGTATCTTGTTTTGTTGTGGCCATTATCAAAAGTGACAGAACACACCAAAACCTGTTTTTTCTTATCCAACAGTTCTATCTTATAACCTTGAAAAATTAAGCTTTATGAACCATCATCATCTTTGGTTTGTGCCATGTTAGAATTTCATTATGCTGTGTAAAGGCACCTCTGTGCAAGTCTTTAAGAACTAGCTAGCTTCCAAGCTAATTTTGGTGTTCTAAACAGTAAATACTATAAACTACCCCCTGTGCATCACCACCATGTACAGCAGAACTGCCATATTTTATCCAAATCCTCTCACAGCAACTCCTGCCTCATTTCAAACCATTTAACAGAGAAATTTGAAAGGTCAAAGTAGAGAGAACAGTGGACGTCTTGGGCACAGCAGCCACTGTGTTAATAAATAAATGTGTATGTGTGTGAGTGTGCAGCAGCGAATCGGAGAGTGTGTGTGCAGTATCTTCTTCCATAGTCTTGTTGACGGAATAAAAAAGTCATCATCAGCACAGCCATGCTGAGTCACACTTTGAAGTATCTCACTCTCTCCACCACTCCTCCCCCTCTTCCCTCCCCTGACACACACACACACACACTTCTATCATCATGTTATCAACACTCGAACATCAAGTGGTCTGTCATTCAGACGTCAACACGTGGACGGCTCTTCATTTACAAATAAGTACACATACTTGATATATCTGACATGATGCCTTTCTACTTGAACAATTCAGACTGGCCCCCTCAGGGACTAGATGCTGATCGACACAGTATTATAAATACTGAATATAAGCGATGAATACAAAAGGCGATGCTCTCACCAATAGGTGAAGTTGAAAAGGAAGATGATTAACCTGACGCCAATTACTCCACTGCCTCGATTCGACTACTTTATACACACAAATTTACACACACTCACAAACGCGGGCACACATTCCTCTACAGTGCAGTACATGCAGGTGCATAACACGCACTCACTGATCAACACACAGATATGCAGCAGACAGCAACCCTTCGTATGCAGTCATACAGCAAAGGCAGCCGTATACTCAAACTGAACAAGGTCGTGCAACTTGTTGACCTTGTAGGGAGGCCAGGAAGTTTTGCTTCACTTATTCATTTCAGGACAACAGGAATGGGATTGTTGGCCGTGGTTGTGTTGGTACAGAGGACACTAAAAGACTTGTAGCTAAGACTTGAGGCCTGTTTTGACTTCCTAGTGACCAAAGCTTAGGTGGAAGTGGACCTAAAACAAAGATTTCAGTTAAACAGTGGAATGACAAATACATACAGTTTCATTGTCTTTCAACATCCTTCTCTTCTATATTTGTTCTCCTTTCAGGACATTTACCTTAAAATGCAATTAAAATAAAGTTTTTCCTGACCAATACCCTTGTGTAAGGCAGTTTGGTGATACACACAACATCCATTCCCCTGAAAGTTGGTACAAATCTGATAAATTAAAACCAAAGCCTGTAAATTAGTAATGCACCTTTTTTATTTAAATTTAGAAGTTAAAAAAATATTGGTGCTATTCATGACCAACCTTTTCCTACCATTTGATTAACATAACCTAGAATAGAAATTGATAAATGCAACATCAATCAAAAATTATAACAGACAGTTTTTAAATGTGTTAAAACACAAGTACCAACTGTCTAAAGTTCTTCATGATGCAGGAATATTAACAGGAGATGCAGTAGATCTAGACTCCAGTCAAGTTAGTGTTAAACACAGACTAAGAGCTATTCAGTGGCTTTAAGACAAATATGTTTTACCGGAGTCCCTAATCTTTTCACCATATAATTATTAGCTGACTGTGACAATGTCTACATTTTCACCTGAACTATCAGGTTTGATACTCTAATCTGTTAGTATGGTTTTACCCATGTGACCTTTTTACTCTTACCTTGCCATTGTACCAAATAGTCTGCCTATATTGCAGGCTAAGATGGTTAAAGTTCAACAAATAGAGTTCAGCTGGTAGGTTAAACACTGATAGTTCTTTGTGTTGTTCAATTAAAGTCCTACTGAATTACCAAACCACAGATTTTAGTTTTTGTTCCGTTTTTAGGAAGGCCATCTTTGTTGAAAATATTGGTTAGTAATGAGCACTGTAAATGATCCAGTTGATTCGAGTGCTACAGAATAGCTAAAAGAAGACTGAACAGCTTGGTTCTGGTCACTGTTCTTTCCCCTTTCTTTATGTTGTGACAAAGATTCACCGCTGCTCTTAAGAAGTAACTGGTCAAATCACTGTTGACATGTAGACATTTCGCAGAGGTTTTTGATAGCTTTCAGACCACCACTTCTCTTGGAGTATACTGACCTTCATCATGCACTCGGCGCATTCACCTTGAAAACATGCCCATGCACGCGTGCATGCACGTTACTTATTTTAAGTTTCTCTTTCTCTCTCTCTGTCAAAAAACAAACAAACAAAAAAACTGGTACAATCTCACCATAATTATTTTAGGTTAAATAACAAAGTCAAAGTTTTAAAAGTTTGTTTTAAAGCAACTGACGCTAAGTTTAACCCTTTTATATTTGGTACTGATAACCAAACCAACTGTTGGTTTGGTTTAATGATATTGCATGTTTTAAAGTTTCATAAACTGTATATATGAAATAAAAAGAGCTATATGGTTTTCAAAGTGAAGCCCAGGAAGTAGATGGGAAGTAGTTGTGAACTGCAAAAAAAAAAATTGATTTGAATGAATATCATTGGAAAATGACCAATGATCGTGTTACATCAGAAAACTTGCTTTGTGGAGATTGTGTTCTCAACTTCTATTTTATGTTCTTTGACAGAACACAGTGTTATGTTTGTGTTTGGCTATGAAGAGCATCTGACTTTAATTAAGATCTTACTGGATAAAATATCTGAATCTGTATCATACAAATTTGATCTTGCTTCCATCCCTAGAGTAAAACTTAGTTTAGAGAGTTAAAGTATGTGGTCATTGGTGTTCATTTGACTTTCCCCCATGTCCTCTGCCTAGTCTACTAGAAATAGTTATTTTTAACGAGAACTTTTAGCCTAGTAAACTGAACCTGTTTTCCTCCGTACTGTAGATGTGGTCTGTTTTAAAAGCCCATTCATATTTGTAGTTAATCTGTATGGCCCCATTGAAAGGAGTCTTTGAAGGCATATTGTCCCCTCGAGGCATCTTAGTGTTTCACAAAACCAGAAAATCCCAGTCTCTAATGGGTCAGCAGGACGAAGAGAATCCCACCCACCTCTGTTCTTCCTTAAACCTGGTATCTGACTGTCCAAAACACTATTACAAGACTTTTTCAGCCCACCACAATGGCAGCGAAGTCCCCTCTACCCTAAGACTGAATTCTGGTAAAGCTGGTATCAATAACCCTGGGACAAAAAATGAGAGTTTCAATATCTGAATACTCTGTGGCCTTTCACATGTAAATGAAACTCTGCCCCCTACCCCCCGGCCCTGCAGACAAAACAAATTACAGCCAACTGCTGGTGGTTGGACATGAATGGGCTTCTTAATGTAGTCTGCATCTACAGTGGGCTGGGGGAGCAGCTGGAGCAGAGAAACTGGGAGAGACGGGGAGAATTTATGTGACAGTGCAGAGTGTGACAGTTTGCTTTTCTATATTGAGTCTACCACACAGCCGTACTGTGACGAATGGGGCTTGGCTCCCTGAGCATCTGTCTCCGAGGACTTACTGAGGGGTAATTAGAGCTTTGGGATGATAAAGGACATTCTGCAGACCCACTGTGTATTAATCGTGGCAAATAGGACGAGGCCTTTACACAGACCTGTGACATCTCACAATTATGTTTTACAGAAGG
Source organism: Cynoglossus semilaevis (assembly GCF_000523025.1). Lineage (NCBI taxonomy): Eukaryota > Metazoa > Chordata > Actinopteri > Pleuronectiformes > Cynoglossidae > Cynoglossus > Cynoglossus semilaevis. The sequence continues at coordinate 91,423 of NW_007585120.1, read as the reverse complement.
AGGTGGCCATGGGTTGAGAATTTAATAAAGCATTAGATTTTTGTGTATATTAAACCAACCCTCAGGGAGGGAGTGGTGTTACCAGTTGGAAGGGTGGTGAGAGTTTCAATCCTAAAACCAAGTCCAGTTTTACAGCCTGTGATTTGTGACTTATGTAGACACTAGTTTTAAAATACTCATCAACTCGACTTTCAGTCATACAAAAGTATTTGGTACTTCTGGGCATCACTTTGGCAACCAAATGCCATCAATGTCCATTATTTTATTTGTGTAGAGAGGGTTTATTGCATTAATGCTCTGCAGGCAATGTTTCCTAAAATTTAAGTACCACAGTAAAGTCCCAGTGTGTAATATTTAGAAAGCCTTGCAGTGATATACTGAATGATAAGTATACATAAATCATCTATTTATAATGTCATATCAGACAAATCTTAGTCATGTTTATGGTGATGTCCACAAACGTTGCCCTCGGTCCATTGTTTCTCTTTTCAGGATACTACTTTTATTAGGTAGAATTTTTATCAGAAGTTAGACCTACTAGGTGGCGGTATTTAAATAATAAGGATAGCAGCTGCAGGTAAAAGCAACAGAAGAAGAAA
>NW_007585120.1:84388-90795 GCF_000523025.1 Cynoglossus semilaevis | reverse complement strand
ACTCATACAGTGGTCTGTCATGCTGTGATTCACTGCAGTCTCAGTGATGGCTGTCATCAGGTAGATTTTCTAAAACCAAAAATTGATTGCTACTCTGACAAACTATTTTTTAAATTATTTTTATTATTATTATTTGTTCCTTTGTTTGTATTTGTTTGAAATTGTGTTAATGGCTCAATCTTGGTGGAATAAGAGGAAGATTATTGTCAAAGTTACCTGTAGAGGCGTTATTTAGCTACTTTTTGACTAAACGGATAAACTATTATATTACATATTTTTTGTGAAACTGTTTTTTTGTATGAAGATTTTAGCCTGAAATAAAACAGGATGAACATAAAAATAGCAGGTGCGTTTGTGTCATTCTCTACTTGTCAGGGCAGCAGACACCCTGTAGTAGGATTTAGAATACTGTTGTTGTTTTCTACTGTTAAACTGGCACAAGGCCAGTAAAGGAGACTGAGCTCTTCAGGCCGATCTATCACTGTAGCACTTTCTTTCTTGGGGGAAAGGAGTATTTGTGTGTGTGTATGTGCATGTGTTTGTGTCTGTCCTCCTCCCACCTAGCTAAACTCATTTCTTGCTTTTCACAAACGACATGACCACACCAATTTTTCTTTTGTCGATTGCTAAAGACTTCAGATGGCTGTCGGTAAAATGGTTTCAGGAAATCTTTATAGAGGGAAATTCTATTGAATTTGTATCAACACCAGAATGGATTTTACTGTACTGACAGAACAAATCAAGAAATGAAGAAATAAAAATCTATCATTGTAGGCATTCAGCCAAAAGAAAAACAGGAAAGATTGCTCAGTGCAGAATTATGAGCATCACCAAGGGAAAGACCATACTCCATATTGTTGCGTTATTATATTATTTATATATTATTTATATTTATTTATTATTTATCGTAAGATGAGATATTTAGATTGGTTGAAATGTGCGCACACTTGCCTTCTACTGTAAATGTTTTTTTTCATTCAATGGTCAATGTATTATTTTGTCACTGCACTTTCTAATGGTTTCACCAATCGTGCTCCGAGTTTTATGGAGCAATATGGAGATCAGGAGAAAAGGTTGGGAATTTGACATGGATGCAAAGGAGGACCTAAGATCTGAGCAAAGAATTATCAGGAGGTCAAGTCGTCTGGAACATGGCTGCCAGCAGCTGTATTGCACTAAGATGATCTCTCCTCCCTGGAGTAATCACAGATTCGGATCATCACTTGGAAAGTGCAATTAAACCTTTGGCAATCAAATCCCAGACAGTTCTAACTAATAAAACCAGACAGAATAAGGCACAAAGGCACAAAGACACAGAAAAACACTAACCACAATACACAACACTGACACAACGCAGACAGGCAAACAGGCAAAGAAACAACTACCACGGCACTTAACAACAAAACCACAACAGACTTTACACAATACACGAGGATGTGGACATCCAAGTCAAAGTTCAATCTTATACAAACCCCACTTCCAGAAAAGTTGTTGCACACTAAAAATGAATTCATTTTTTAAGTTAATTATCCTAATTCGATTTGTTAATATAAACAACTCTTTAATTTAATGCCTGTGAAAGTAAGTTGGACTTAGATAGTTATATGTACAAATTTTGGAACTACATCAAGTTGAAGCTGTAGATTAAAGTGTGTACTGTCACTGGTCAGTGTTCCAGTTCAGTTTCCACTTTCCAGAATTGTGAATCAAAAAGAAGTAGTGAAGACAGTATCCACATCTAAATCAGTAAGTCTAAGTTTTTGTGGTTATTATTTACACATTTTAGCTTCACTGCATATTAGAAAGGACATGCACTTTCCTGTAAAAGGGGTTTGTACACCAACTAAAGCCATGCAAGGACATCAAATAACTCATGCATAAAAAGACACTGTCAATACACTGAACCCTCACAACAAACCAAGTTCCTCACAGTCTCACTCAGACAGTACTGATTTTATCTTAATCCTAAGCACAAACACAGTGGTACAGTACAAATGACAAGCATACTGTGTATATCAGAAGAACCCACAGGAAAAATACTTGGACTAAAATCTCATACTCAGCTGCAGTAACAACTATGTCCCTGGTGATGTGTGATATTGTATGTGTGTCTCTTTGAGTCAACGCAGTCATACTTAAAACTGTGGAAATTGCATATATATTTTGCCCGTGGACTCTTGCTCTATAGAACGCTGCTTGTCAAGAACTTCAGAAAAACGACAGATAAAGATGTGAATTGGTATAAATATGAATACACACTACTGTTAAATATATATTAATATGTAAAAGAAATAACTCAAATAAAAACCACCAATGGGAAAAAAAATGAAGTAAATTAGAACGTTAGTACGATACATTGAGCAAGGACAGGAACAAATGAAAAGCTCCAGCCTGATCCAACACAACACCTGAGTGAATTAGCTCACAGCACAACAGCAACACCAGAAAATTCAAAAGGAACCACAACTACAATACCATAAGCAACACACAACGAAAACAAGAGATAAAGATAAAAACAACAACAGCAGCAGAGCAACAACAGTGACACAAACTTCAGGGTGACACAGATATTTTATATACATAATATATAAATGTACATATATATATATAGATATATATAGATATAGATATAAATAAGAAAAGCCAGATATACGTGTTGCTGATATTTACTTCATCATCATAGTGCCATACTCCTTGGCCATCCGGCATCTCAGAGCTCACACTACTGTCCTGATCGATTAGCCAGCGATGCACGGCGTGGGCCTAAAAGGACACACGACATAAAGACAGAGCCCAGTTAATCGTAACAGTGAGAAGAAAAAAGTTGGAGAATAAGAGGGGAAAAAGAGAGAAATAGAAAAAAGCCAAGAGAGAGGTGAGTGACAGCAGACAGATAAAATAGCAAAGAAATGAGAAGGCCTCAAAGAAGATCAGGTGAACAATGTTTTGGAACAAAGGTAGAAAAGATCGTGGGATGGGGGGTGCTGGCGGTCAGGAAAGAGGGGCAGAACATAACGTTTATACCCCATCCTTCTCCACCCTGACCCATCCAACCTGGCATCACCGGCCCATCCCACCATAAAGAACACTCCCCTTGCATTAACAGGTCAGGCTGTGGATGAGTGATAGTATGAGTGTAGAAGCACAGTGGAGCACGGCAGGAGAACAGTCCTGTTCACTGGCTAGAGGCACATGAATGTAGATGGAGGAAGAAGAGAATCAGTGAGGATGGTTTGAGGTTTACACATGAGTGCTGTGTCTCTGTGAAAAACTACAACTGGCAGTGGATCAGATCCTAACAGGTCAGAATTATACGTCGTGTACAGATAAAGTGATACTTACCCTGGGTTTAAACGTATCAACATGCAGTGCAAAAACAGGTTGTGTACCATTAGGTCAACTTCACCATCAAAGAATTAATACACAGCATCACACCAGCAATAATGCATTTTAAAAGACTTTTTTTTTTTAACAGAAAAGGCTATTTAAAGCCCATGAGTTCCAGAGGATGACAAGATAACACATAGTAAAGAAAGCAGTTCACATTGAAATAGAAACAACCAGTTACACTACCAAAGGTGGTGATGATAATAATGCCACTTGATTCACCAAATAATCCAACTTTTATATGTCCCTTAATGGCTGGTTATTAATGAATTACCCAGCCATTCTTTCCACAAACAGACACCAAATAGCTTCCCAGCTGGCAACCGCAACAACTCAACAAAACCCTTGTTAACAATTACGCTAAAGGCTATTAGAATTGTGTTAGATAAAGAGAAATTGTCAATGAGAAAAACCAAAGTGCAAAAGTGTTCTTTAAAGTTCTGTCAAACCTATGATGCCAGCAGACATCACTTTTCCAGAACTCTGGAGAATGAATTTGTCTTTTGTTAAATAGATGGTTAAACCTTCTGCTTCTGCTAACAAATTAACTGCACCATTTTCTTTTACTGGAGTGGGCGGTAGTAGTGGAAATGACTACAGACTGATATGGTTATACTCAAAACATATCATTTCAGTACTTTATCTCCATGTGGGAATGATTTTTGCATACAAAATATAGTACAATAGAGTAGCAACAGGGAGTTCGCTTGGATACAGATACACACACAAACAGGCTCACACTCTAAACCCCATTTGTACAGTAAGTTTTGACTGTAGTGGTGTCAGCCCCAACTTCCAGGCATAGCTCCTTCCGTGACACTGGCAGCCCTGTGCAGCACATTTGTCAAATTTTCAGTTTTGCACTGGGGTACTATATAGTCAACACCAACTGAAAGATTAATTACCTTGCCATATCTACTGCTGCACAGTCACTGTTTACCTGCAACATCACTTCCATTGCTTGTATTACAGTATATTTTTTAAGATGCAGCAATACGTTCATAACTGCAAAACAGTGTTTATTTAATTTTTTTTATTTACTGAGGGACCATTTAGCACCGAACCAATGAGTTAGGGAGAAAAAATGTGATGGGGCTTCAGCCAAGAAACACTATAGGAGGATGACGAGGAGGATCGGTGTTTGAGGCAGTGTATATTGGTTTCTTACAAAACTCATAAATATGTTTTTTCAATATTATTTTTGGTAATTTCAGTTACCCGGTGTGTGATGTTTGTTTGAGTTTAAATCCTGCAGAATTTAATTCAAAGACTAAATGAATTATTTTCTGCCTTGCAGTGATGAACCAAATTAGTTGAGTAATATAGTATTTCTAATCAGTGAAGAAGGGCCCTTCACTATATGCCTGTGTACATAGTTGGGCCAGTAGGACCAGTGCACGTTCATTGACCAGTGTTGGTCTGTCCTGCTTCTCTACCATTATAACACTTAAAGGGTGACTTAAGTGACAACTGCTTTGTTTTTAGTGAGCTATAATTCTGCTGTGATATTGAACTTTGTGCAAATATGTGTAGGCCGATCAGTGTTTGCTGCTGTTTGAGATACTGTGTCTTTGAGACAAATGCATTCTGGGATACAGTGGAGGACAATGCACACAAACACAGTATCAGACTGTGACATATGCGGCTGTTAGGTCCAAAAAAGACAAAACGAGCAGAAGCGGGCAATCAGAATGTACAACTACATGGCACAGTACATGTCCACAACATGAATGACCTTTTTAGTGAAAAGGTTTTATAGTAGTGTGTGTGTGTGTGTTGTATCCTAACTGTTTGTGGTGAGTTACAGAGCGCATCAGCTTAACAGAATAATTGGATTAAGTCGCAGACGGGGACGGGGTGAAGACAGGGAGAAAAGGGTGAAGAGTTGGAGGATAAGTAGGGGAGAAGAAGGGGGAGGGAGGGAGGCCAAGTGAAACAGAGGGGGAGAGAGGTGCTGATGAGGGTAACAGGCCATTTTCAGTGGAGCCTCTTAGTGCCACTGGCTGATGAACAGGTTCGCTCAGGAAACTGAAACTGTTGCACTTTCATTAGTGCAATGAAAGATAACAGCCTTGGTCTCCTGACAGCCGAACCAGTACACTCTTAGGTTCAGTGACAGTTTGCATTAAACTCCAAGACAGAAAAAAGACAACCACTATGAGTCATGTTCTACATAAAGGAGTGCAGACATATCACTATGTCTCTGCTAAACCTGACCTGATGGACACCAGAGTATAACCAAAATAAAAAATCTCCTCTCATGTGCAGCCTGCACTGAAGAGAGAGAAGAAGAAAAGCACATCATATCACATCACAGCCTGTCAGCAAGGGCGTAGAATACTGGCCTTAATAAAAATTTATGTTAAAAAAATAAAATCGTATGTCGGGTACATGAATGGCTGTCTAATAAATGAACCATCTCCAGGAATATCTTGGTTTGTTTGCAGAAAAAGAAGCTGAGCAACATGTTTTATTTCTCGGACAATTGGTGTGTCCTTAGCGAAGCATGCGTCTGTGCCGTGGAGCGGCTGTGCATGCAATAAAGTGATCACTGACAGTGTGGGTATGGAGTCTTTCATAGGCTTGAGTGCTTTAGCTATTTCCTCAGTATTTGAAATGTCCGTTTCGCTGAGTGTGCAGATGTTTCTTGAGCTACCACATACCACACCAGAAATCGTTCGATCATTTCGAACGCGCTATTCCAGCGCGTAGGGATGTCAGTTTTTAGCGGCAGTTTGTGTAGCAGCAAATGCAGAAGCCTCTGTTTAACCTGCTGAGCATGATTGTCGGTGCTGCTGCGGTGGAAGAATCCGGTGGTCGTGTAAGAGAGAGAAAGAGAGAGCTAGTGGCTTAGCTAGTGATGTGTCGTTCGCGAGTGATTCGTTCAAAATGAACGAATCTTTCATATGACTCGTGACTCCCGAGTCATATGAAAGATTCGTGAATCGTGACTACCGAGTCATATTAAATATTTGTTCATATTGAACTCACGAATCACTCACAAATCACTCACTGCGAAC
>NW_007585120.1:58088-83943 GCF_000523025.1 Cynoglossus semilaevis | reverse complement strand
AACTAATCTTTCGCTATGAACGAATCATTCTCTGTGAACTAATCTTTCACTGTGAACTAATCTTTCGCTATGAACGAATCATTCTCTGTGAACTAATCTTTCGCTTCGTTCTCGCAGATTCGTTTCATTTGTCACGTGGAAGAGCTCGGGTCTTTTTTGCTCTCATTCATCTTCACATTGTGGTGTGTTTTTATTTCTGAGCTTTTCGCATGGTTTTAATTTCTTATGGCATTTTGTGTACTTTGTAGACTTTGTCAGCGGAAGCAAACATGTTGCCTTCAGTTTAGTGTCGGAGAACCGCAGCCTTCTTTACAACGCCCACAATAGGGCTAAAGCGCCACCTGCTGTAAAACGAATGAAATTATTAGTTCAAGATTCGTTCACGACTCGTTCATTGTACTGTTCGAGAGTCAAAGATTCGAATCAATAAAAAGAGTCGGTCTTCCCATCACTAATCCGGTGATTCGTATAATGCTCCTCCAATGCTCCTGTTAATAGCAAGTGTTGCCGGAAGTACATACGGAAGTCCACGAGGGTGCGCAAAGAGACGAAGTTAATAGATAATCGATTTTTGAAGTTTAAGAACCGATTATGAATCGTAGATGATTAGAATCGCGATACTTACGTGAATCGATTTTCCACACTCCTAGAAGAAACATCTTAATATCCTTTTAAAAAAAATTGTCCTACCTTGGAAAAAAATAGTTTGATCAATAAGAAGAGTTTTAGAAGTTTTAAATACAATTAGTTGAATTTTGCAATAAAAACCCAATAGGTTGAATTCTTATATCAACATGAATGACTGCTGATAATTAATTTACATAATGGCTGCTAGGTAGTATGTTCGATTGACATTACAATTGCCATCATTATGACTTGTGGATTATACAGTATATTTCATTTGTTGAGCTGCTGGGTTTTACTAAACTGAGTAGCAGTGTGCACAGAGCTTTCATTAAAATAAGTGCTCCGCCGGGAGAGATGAGTTCTCTGCTGCTTGACGGACCTGCTCCGCCTCAATAACTCAGGCCTTCCCCGTGAAAACAGCAAGAACAATGAGGAACACATGAGCTGCACAAAGACAAACTAAAGCAGTATTAACATCCGGGCACCTTTTCAAAAACACTTTTACCTTTTCAAAATACAGTAGTCGGGTAGTGTGTACATTTTCACTTGATTTTCCTGTCCATTATCTATATGAGCAGGACAAACCTCACACAATGAAACCTTAATGTCATGAGTCAAACTAGGCCAACGCCAGGCCAGGTCTTTGTAAAAGGCTGACACAGTATATAAACTAAATGGACCAGCACTAAATTATTCAACTCCCGGAGAGAGAAATACACAGAGCCAGCATCTTCTCTGAGGACGATAGGAGCTCATCTTTAAATTACACCTGATTCTGAAATACATGTGCAGGATCTGAAGGAGACAAGAGACAAAACTGCTGCCATTTTGAAGTATAGTCTGTACATATTAGTCAAATTAACACAAGAGCCATAAAAAGGACCAAACTATTACAAGCAGCATCAGCACCTGGCATATGCAGCAACTACCACAGTATTTTGTAGGAAATAGACACGAACGTTAATAAAAGTTAAAAATATTTTAACTCAAAAATCCTAAAGAAATGACACATGACTGATAGGACTGAAACTGTATTTTGAGATTTTTTGGTTTCTTTGTAATATCATAAAAACATGTGAAAAGACATGTGTCAGTGTCTCCTTCAACCCTACTACAGTACTGCTGTTGTCCATTGTGCACGTTGTTCACATACGTGTCACTGCTTGGCAGTAAAAGCTAAATGGCAGATCATTGTAGACTAGAGGAATAAAGAGATGACACAGTGAGAATGAAGAGCAGAGCTCTCTCCAGCTCATGGTTTGATTAAAAATACATGTCAAGGAGCTGCCAGCTGTGTGTCCAGCAGCAGCAGCATACGCCCATGAACAAATGTTTATTCTGCAGGGGCACAGGTGGACACAGCAGCTGGGCTAAAAGCCCTTCATTGTGACCTTGTTTCCTTCTCACCTTTTGTCAAAGTGTCCACCTTGGGTCATAGTCAATCCCTGCATGTTCAGAACAGCTCACCTCTTCCTCCTTTACTGTCTTCTGCATCTGAGTGTCATTGTAACTCATCTTTATTAATGCAGTTAAGTCAACTATATTTTTTATTTAGTCTGTAGTTGGTAGATGTTGAATCAAGGTGCATTGTCAACAGAACTGTATTTTCCTACGGGCTCAGAGAGTGCTCTTAAAACATTTCGATTTCTTTGCCAAACAACTTGAAATATTTCATCCGTACTGATGTCACAGCATCACATTTCATCGACTGCTTCCAAAAACACACTTTTCATCAACTCCAATTAAATATAGTATAATTAAATATTTCACAAATAAACTGAATGCAAAAAGGCTTATTTTACTTCCTCTGTTAAAGTCAATATACTCTCATTTATTTATTTTTATCATTTCTTATTATAGCTTTGTTCACTTCCTGTAAGTAATGGGTGAAACTATGCAGTTTAAATGTTCCAGTACTTTTCAGTTCACTTAAAAAACTAAATTAAATATTGTAAACCACATGCTGATGTCAAATTTTGGTTTATGAGAAAATAATGTATTTTATTATAAGGTTTAAATCAAAGGTACACAACTGGCATGGCAAGAAAAAAGTGGGTGACTGGTTCCTTTTTTTCAGTGAAAAGACTAAGTGACTAATTGACTAATTAAGCTGTAGTTCTGGTTCACAAATTCTTGTTCATTGTTGTAAGTGGCTAAGTTTTAGCTGTGACCTGTAAAACACAGACAGAATCTCTAATTCAAACAAATATCACTCACTGAAAATTCAGGCACGTCAGTAAATCAGTAGTACAACCACTGGCTGAGCAGGGCTTGATTTGACCGGCACTGGGTGCAATGTTAAAGAAACGCTGTGATTGACAGCTCTGCAGTAATAAACAGCAGTTCTCTGCTTCTGCCCTTAATGCTTTTAAAAAGGAACACATAGAGCAGATTAGAAAAATATTTGCTAAATACATGGCCGTAGCAAATAGTAAAGATATTAGTAAATCCCTTGTACTGGGCTACAAGTACGAGGTACTGTTTGCTAGTTTTTTTCAAGTCCCTTTCTGTTATCCTTTTCCATGCTGTGCTCAGAGCCTTTGGAGGTTAGAGGTCACTGAAGCAGAGAGATTAACATCATAGCTCACAGTGGACTGATCACTTTGATAGTGGAAGGAAAGACAATCTCCTTTGATCTTTAAATGTGTTTCCCCCTTTTTTGTCCACTATAACAAACATGTACTTAGGAGTAAGTACAAAAGACAAATCTGGACTAAAATAATAATAAAAAGGGATAGTCTGCAGCAGATATGTTTTCCTCCCTAAAGGAGAAAGTAATAGTTCATCACGTTCATAAATGTCTGTGCTCAATGTTATTGTCATTGAAACTTACTTTAAGTTCTAAAATAAATAAATAAATAAAAACAAATAAAGAATTATTGCCCCCCAAAAATTGACAAAATGTATCTCTAAAATATAGTTGGATCAGTAAGGTTACCTTCCATGACTAAAAAATGTTTTTTCACATATGCATTTTCCTGACCTTATAGTGAAGTACTGTAGATACAAGAAGAACCAGAAATTAATATAAACATGTATCTGAATAATATGAGTGAAGGACAAGCCAATTTAAAGTGTGTGTTTATCAATGTCATTTATCTGCACCATCTGCCCTTCCCATTCGTTTCCCAACTATTTTAAATAAAAATGTTGCTTTTACATGTAGGACTATTTTCATCAACAAAAGTCATTACCATAATAAAACACATGCAGCAACAAAGATGAACTCAAAGAGACAGCATGGCCAAAACTCTGGATTAGAAAGGCTTATTTTCATCTTTCTTTTATGTCTTCTATTCTTTTATGTTGCTCCTTTCTTTCCGCTCAGAGAAATGGAAAGAGACATGCCTTTTCTTCCCCCCTGTGCTTTATTATGGAGCTTTTCAGGTCTCTTCTTTTGTATGGCACCAGCCCTGAGCAATATGCATACATCATTACAGAGCAGTGGCAGTGTATTATCAAGACACGTCAACACCGTCCGGTAATCGACGCTGCCAAATGTAGCATCAGTGTTACATGCCTTAATAAGTGTGGCCAAAGAGCCATGACTAAACCAACAGGAACAGCTGCTGTAACTGCAAACACTGTTATAGACAATACAACCAGGTTTCCAGAATAGGGAATAGTTATCATGTTACTGGACAGCATATGTTACAGTCCACTGATGATCAGCACACAGCCTCACAGAGTGTCATCTCTTTAAACTCAATGTCAACAAAATTAGTCATGTGGGTCTGGATGTTGTGGAATAACTTGATTTGTCACTGAGAAGACTGAGGTCATCGTCTGCTTTTTATAACAGAAGCGTAAAATATGCTCTCTGCACGTTGACGTTACAGGTCTGTTCACCGTCTGTGGTGCAGGGAATGACTGCAAACAGCTTCAGTCAAAACTAGACCAGGTTTAAGGATTCATCAACAAAAGTTTCTGACAGGAAATTTGTATTGTGTTGTAGAAGATTATTCTCTTGTAAAATAAAGTGCTAGAATTAGTTATCTTCTGAGATAAGCAAAATCCTTGGTGCTTGAGCAGAATCTAGAATGGCATAGTGTTTGAAATATATTTTGGGATTTTTATAGACAGGAATGTTTGCTGTCTATATCATGAAGATTCATTTGTGGCAGGATAAAGTGGGAAGGACAAGGATTTGTTTTGTCCTTCCCACTTTACAAAAACAAATACCCTCACTTTTAGATGACTCTTGTTTAAATTGCTGTGAACCAGTAACCACATCCTGGGTGAAGTCCACCTGAGCTCATCACTCACTGTAGTCTTTCTGGCGCTAATGCTGAGACTGTTCACGCTGCAGCATCACTGCACACTGCAGTGACATAATGTGGATAGGCTGTTCACCTGTTCATCCTGACCAGCACTCAGATCTAATAATGTCTTGTCCTAAAAACAAACCAACAACCAAATTTACAGACATGATAAAAACCCAGGACAATGTGGAGAGATGAATCACATTTATTTTACCTGCTCAGTATAAATACTTGCACTGCTGCAGGCATTAACCTTCAGAATGCACAGGTATATAAGCAAAAGAAAACCCACTATGTTAGAAATATGCACTCCTCCAATTTAACTAAAGCCTAAGCTGACATCTTTGACCTTTTCTACCTACCTTTTAGTAACAATGCTGCTCAGATATGGAAGATGATACTAAAAGCACTACAGACCTGTGGAACCTTTTGTGCTTTATTTAAAGGTAAAGTAGTGAAATGTGTCACTGCCACAGTTTCTATGAAAGTGGAGCAGAGAGAGAGAGAAGGCAGTGTTTAAGCAGTGTTTAAAGTCCCCTGCTCCAGTATGGTCAAGGAATTCTCTTTAAAACTAAACAGAACTTTAAATATTCTACTTCTTAATTAATTATTATCATAATTATTATCATTATTATTTGTATAAAACTGCTATTCTCTTTTAACAAAACATAAGAGGCTGCAAATCCATGAAATGTTCCCACGGTGGAACAAATAACAAAATATTGAAATTGAAAAAATCTTTGTCCAGCTCCATGAAAACAGCTGTAAAATTTACTTTATACTGAAATCTAAAAAATAAATTAAAACCCACCCACATCTTGTTTGACTTTTTTACTGTGTCACAAAATACAAGCAATATATATTCACCCTCAAAATGTGGTGTTTTCTGTGAATAGTTTGAGTAATACAAAGTACAGCTGCAACCACAGGACCTTATGATGAGGACCATTGGATTTGATGGTCGGGAATATATTTATCAATGTTAGAAATCAGGTGACATCTATCCTTATTTTCAATACATTTTCATAAAAAACAGCACTTCATTTTTTCCTCATATTTGCTCTGTAACCACATCCTGGCTCCATCGATTGTCCTACGGATTATCATTCAGTTCTACCGATTTTTTTTCTTCAACATACAATACATATAGCAAGGCCTTCACTTGACTCTTCTACCCTTATCTCCAATGTTGACACACAGCACAAACACACTTCCTTTATGCACACACACACATGTGGATACACAATACTGTACACACACACACACACACACACACACACACAAAGCCATTTTCTGTGTTTTCCAAGAGGGCACATTGAGTTCCTTGCTGCGGCTTTTTCCTTTATTCCGTAGTCAGCACATATGGCACGTGGCTTTAACCCAAACGCACGTGCACAATAGGACAGACCCTTATGAACACACACACCCTTTCGAAGATGCACAGTTGCACACATGACGATTTTTGAACTCCTTGCACACAATCTTGTACTGCAGCATCCCCTGCACATACGACTAGGACGGGCACAAATAAAGAGGTCCATGTACAAAAGTGAGAGGTTTACACTATAATGCACTGTCATAAAAATACGGTGAATAGGTCTAAAAATAGCATTCCATTGGCAGCGCTTCCATCATCATTATTCCTTTCATCATCCTTATCAGCACCGGGGCACATTCTTTTGTGGGCATTCAATTTGCTTTCACAGAGCTTCGCCCAGCTCTAGTCCACATCACCATTCTTTCTGCAAACCCTTCTAAAACCCTCTTCTCCCTGCCCTCTATCTCCCCTCTGTGTCATTTTCATCTTCAAGCCTTAGGTCTTCCCCTTCTATTTCTCTCCCTCTTCCTAGTGGGAAACACTGACAAGTGACACTCACTGCAGTGTGGTGTGAGAGAGAGAGAGAGATGAAGGAGAGCCCGCTGATAGTGGCATAGTAAGATGTCATCAAGTACAAGTGTGAAGAGAGGACTTGAGACGAAACGGTGAAGAATGACAAATGTAAAGTAAAGCGTTGGTAGTACTAAAGCTCTCTCTCTCTCTCTCTCTCTCTCTGTCCCTCTCCCTGTTCTCACCTCATACAGCATATGAATCAGATAATGTCTGCATTCATAAAGTAATCAGTGAATTGATACAGCATACACACCCAGCTATTAGCAACCCCTAATAGCAGTATGGCTGCAGCTAACGCCAATGTCTACATTGAATTCTCTGTTCAATAGTTCAACAAATATAAACAAATCCTTGAACTCTGGATAAAAATGTGTTTTCAATACACGAAATATGAGCTGTTTATCAAACTAAAAGAGGAAACAATAACATTTGATGGGGATGGACAGACGACTCACTCTCAGAAGTTATGGACCTATAAATTAAACAAATTTTAATTAAAGTTTTATGGTCGTTTTGTGGCAGTAAGCTGGCAGCTCCATATCCAACAGATGTTGGTCTAACATCCCCTGTCTCTCCTCACACCCCTAAAGCCTTCTCTCTGAGATTCTACTTAAATTTCAGAAATATTGGCAGTGAAATAAATGGGGAGTGGGAGACACACTGAAGCAGTTATTGTGAATTTACTGTTGTAATTGGTTTCATATTTGAATTTCTTATCCACATTTTTGTAAGACCCATCTTTTAATGATACAGTGGGTCATCACTTTATGGCATTCTCAACCCACAGCGTTACATGGTTAGGGTTAGGAAGAGTCTCTAAGAGTCTTATTCCTTTATTTTGACGAAAGCTGTTAAAGCAAATTTTGCACAGGAACTAGTTAATGAGCGAAGCAGATTGATATGTCTTCACATGATGCTATACAAGGAAGACAGATTTGTTTACATTTGAATTGGCTGTATTCACTTTCTTTCATTTGTGTTGGTTTTTTGTTTTTGTTTTTTTTTTTTTTGGTAACTTTTTACCCTTCATTATGGTTACCAGGCTCAGACTCTACTGTTATGTTTTTCTGTCCTGTATTATGATGTTGGTGGAGGACTCCTATATTTTAGAGATGTACTCATGAAAAACGACAGTTAAGGAAACATGTTTTGTCCACAAAACATATCTTGCAAATCCCTAAACTTTCATATCCTTTAACATCTAAAATGTATTTATTCCAATAAGACTAAGTAAATGCAATAAGAGCTCAATACTGCTGCACACCTGTGGCCTGAGAGGAAACAACACTTCAATTCTCACAAAGCAATACTTTCCCCTTTTCAAAGGGACATACCAACAGATGAGATAAGTACCTAACACTCATGAAACAGGAAGAGAGCACTTAAGATGAAATTTGATGAGTGAGCGTAGCTGGAGGGGGGTTGTCATAGCTGAGAAACAATTGAAAGGAGGCTGGGGTCAGTTCAACAATTAGAAAGAAATAAAGGGAGGAGGGTGTGTGAGGGCTGAGATAACTGGAGAGCAAAGGGAGAGTCAGGGTGAAAGACAGACGACAAAAGAGAGTAAAGAGGTTTGGATGATGGTGATGAGAGTGAATATCATCACAAAAGATGCTTGAAGATGAAGGTAGAGGAGGCAGAAAGTGAAAAGATGACTCACTGAAAGAAAATATTTTCAGAAAAAGAACATCTCATAGAGTGTGGAAATTAGATACAATAAAAAAATGTTTGGCTTTTCCAGTCATTTTGGGGCTTAGGTTTTTGGTATCTTCTAGTAAACATGTTTCCTTGGATTCAAGCCTTCGCAGTCAGATATAAATACAGGTTCAGGCTGTTTGAATGGTTTCAGGTGCATATATGAAGCCAACCTATGGTCAACTTGTTAAAATAATCAACAATATAAAACAAGGACACCACATATTGTATAAATATTTGCAGTATTTATCTGTTCTCACCAGAAAAGGACAGAGGACACACACAGAGCGTTAAGAATGCTGAATGTATATAATAGCTCCAGAAATGGCCTCATCAGCAGTAAAATGGAGAGTCTGTAACTACATGCAGTTTCCTGGAAATAGTTTCAACTTTGGGTAACACATGGGCCTGACACCGAAAAAAATGGATTATGGAGGGAGGAAGAACAGGAGGGAAGAAAAGCACACCAACATCCTGGAGCATTGTATGCTGTGATTTCATTTCTATCTTAACTGTGAACCAGTGATGTAAATGTGTCGTAAAACACTAAATATTTTTTGTCATCGCTCATTTCACATTTAACACATTGCTTGAAACCTAGAGTACTTTTCATACAGATTCAAACTACAATTTTACATTATTAATTGAATACTAATTTCTGGGAGACATATTGCTGTATCGTGAATGGCTAACACTACAAGACGCACAAGTTATGAACTGTGAGTTGCATATGGCTAGGCAACAGAGAGAGTTGCATTCAAGGTCTTTTCTAGTATTTATAATATTTGCCAGTTGTGAGTCTCTCTGTGTTCCTGAAATGACCACAGGCCACATGTGACTGGTTGAAACCCCAGTGTTAATTGATGGTTTTCAGTTTGTGCATAGGAAAGATTCCTCCTAGAGTCGTAAAACATGCAGAGATAGTTTAAATGGACACTCAAAATTGACCATAGCTGTGAAAAGCTGTTTATATTGTGATGGACTGGTGAACAGTCCAGTGACCCCGCCTTCACACAATGACCCTTGAGACTGGCTCCCTGCAGTCCTGAAAGGGATTAATCTGTAAAAAAATATGAAAATGACATTGGACTTTGTAAAAATGTGAACTATGTTGTGTTTGCAGAACAATATGTTTATTCAGTACACCGTTTGTATATATAATAATGTAATAGTGCTGTATATTTGCCTCGTTTTATGTTAAGGGCAATTTATGTACAGAAAGTGTAGAACAAATAGCATAAACTGGAATTGTTTGTACATTTACTGAGTCTCAGCTGATTACAAATGTAATATAAACCTATCACGTAAATAACGCACTCCCATTGGCTGTAGTCCAGTAGTAACTTGACCTTGTTCTATGTTCGGTCATGTGCTATATGACCTCAGGGAAATATAATATTACACAAATAACATGTAACCACAACATCTACAGTAGTAACAATATCATGTCAACTTGTTCCAAAATAAATTACTATTTGTTTCACGTGAAATTAAATAAAATATAATTAAAAATTCT
Organism: Cynoglossus semilaevis; assembly: GCF_000523025.1. Classification (NCBI taxonomy): domain Eukaryota; kingdom Metazoa; phylum Chordata; class Actinopteri; order Pleuronectiformes; family Cynoglossidae; genus Cynoglossus; species Cynoglossus semilaevis. The sequence goes on along the minus strand of NW_007585120.1, from coordinate 73,952 downwards.
GCACTGAAAATGTTGACATCAGCACTTGGAGTTCAAACACATGACAAACAGAAATGCCATGAGCGGCTGTATGTGCTGAGCTAGATATAAAAAGCATATACTCATGAATAGAGCTGTGAGAAATCAATTTATTCAGAATACATTGATATAAGAGTTAATTTGTGTCATGGAAATAAATAATCTCTGCAGGACATAAATGTCTCTGTGTCTGTGGAGCTGGAGGACAGAGCTTAACCCCCTCTGTCATTAAATCATTCATGATCCTGCAGAGCTGTGGAGCACACGGGGCTGAACCTGACTACAAAAATCTGTGCACACAAACACACACACTACAGCAAAGTAATATTTGTATGTATGTATCTGTGATACACCTGCGGAGAAGCCTTCCCCAATTTTGTTATGTTTTAACCGCACATAATGACAATAAAGACTATTTACTAATTGACATCCGAACAGACATGTACTCAAATTTTCAGTAATTATTTGTATATTTCTACTCGACTGTGCACCGGTTCTGACAGGACACTGCAGAGTAGGTTTCCTAAGACATAATGTGTCCTCTTTTAGAATATCCTCTCTTAGCTAAAATGTTCAAGAGCAAATGGACCATGGTATTCCTGTTTGTCCAAAGATCTGCTTGATCTTTTTTTTTGATAATTTGATCATTTTTTATTATTTTATCGAGTTTTGAACAGGAACCCAGAGACATTTTACTCTATTTTAACTTTATTAGCTTTGCCCTGTTAAGATAAATTGGCAGAAGTTTCCAAGTGTTTGTAAGTATTTTTAAAAGCCAGCAGACAAAAATGTGACATTTTTGTACAATTGCAGATGGCATATTATCTCATTAACATGTTAAATAGCAAAGACTAGTTTATGTCTTGACTCTCAGATAAAAAAAATCTCCCTAAGAGTTGTCCTTCATGTTTGAAAGATTTGTAGTTGTAAATACTCACTGCATTATTATGATAGTGTTTGCCTGTAAGGATGGTGATCTCAAACACTTTCAGTAGGTGTGATCTTTTTATAGGCTGTGATGAGCAAACTTATTTCCCAGCATTCTTCTAAAACATCTACCCAGTTGCATCCAGATCTGCAGGGATGGTTTTCTTTTTCATGTGGGGCTGAATCAGTAATCCAAGTGTCTCAGTTAGTACAGTAGTCTGTGGTCACAAGATTTTTCATTGTTCTAGTTCTGTAAGATGCTGCATCTTCTTCTGTTTCAGAAAGCCAATAAAGGTGTATATCTTTTTTGTCCTTAATTGTAATAGTTTTAACAGTAGCTATGTGCTTTAGTGCCGTGATAATGCTTAGAGTATCTATTGACATAAGTATATAAGAATGATGTGATCTTTAGTGTACATAATACTAGTACAGTCAATATTCTCCCGGATAATGATTTTTTTTTTAAATTGTATTTGCCTGCTTCCACTGTTTCATTGAGGTGGGTTTGAAAATGATATCCATTTTTTTAACCTCTTCACCCCTGAGTTCTCTGTGTGTCAAGTCGATGAGAGAACAAGTGCAGATATCCTTAGTGAATAATTGATGACTCTGCGTAACAGTGTTGCAGCCTGGAAGTGCTGCATTGGATCACAGGCAGAGGTGCATGTGAACACAGCTAGTGTGTGCACTGAACACTCAGCTGCTATCTGGGCCAACGTGTGACTCCATACAACACATGACATCACAGCCCAGTCCAGCACAGCACACCATTAAACATCTCCTCTGTGGTGAAGGCAGTGTTAAAAAAAGAAAACCTTTCCTGTCATCTTCTGTTCTGTGACTCTGTTCTGCACTTTTGATGACCTTTGTACCAACTGTCAGGGTTTTGACTGTGCTGTCAACATGTTCAGATGCTGAACACTGAATTGGATTATGAATGAGAATATTTATTCTATTCCGACCAGCAGGGGAAGCTAAGACTGCCTCTGAGGGTGGGTAGCATATAAAAGAGATATAAGATAAGATTAATTTTAAGCTTTACCACTTTACCATGTCTTACTTTATGGTCTGTTAGGTCTATTATGGTTAATGCTACTATGAATATATACAGTACATACTTTTACTCATGGCGCTTTGGCCCAGAGGCAATGTCTCTGTCATTGATGTGGAACCCCAGGATTCACCTCCTGGGCAAGATCGAATCTCAGTTAGGGTGGTTAATACCTTCCAGTGGACTCACGACCCGCAGGAAGGTTTGGGAGGTTGGTACGGTGCAGTGTGATTTGGATGGAGACTGCTGCCCCTGCGACCCGGTAACGGATAAGCGGATGAAAATGGATGGATGGATACTTTTACTCATGCTTACTAGACACACACGCCACGATATTTTTTTCTCCCACATACACCTCTACACACTTTCAGGATCATCTCTGCATATTACATAAAAATCAGCATGTGAAACAAAAAGTGTTAATTAATAGTAAAGCAGAGATTCAGGTTAGGAGCAAGTGGGTTATGAAGCAAAACATGAACGAGTTATTTACTATTTACTTCCAAAAAAAAGTCTATCCCATGAGTATCTTTATCTGGGCAAAACACTTTGTTTGTGCCATTTTTGAATGCACAACATGTCTGACCTTGAAGCCAGAGGGCTACAACAACAGCAGACCACACACTGGTTATCTCCCCTGTCACCAAAGAACAGGAAACCAAAGCTACTGATTGCGCAAAGAATAACCTGAGTTTAAAAAATAACCCCTGGTCTGATAAACCCAGTATCTGTGACAACCTGATCCTCATATAGATTCAACAACATTTCCACATAAATCCATTTGCCTTAATTCTTCTGGTGGTGATGTAATGGTGCAGTTGTTTTTTTGGCCTGTTTTTTTCCCTTTAAAGACACCTTAATGTCACAGACTACATGAGTTTTGCTGTTGTCTTCAACTTCAGTGTAAACCACAGTGCAGTAGAGCAGTTTTTTTTAACCCAGTGTAGGATAATGATTTGTTTGCAGCACAGTCTAATACCTGCAATATGCTTTAAAATATTTGAGAAATGATTCCATTCTTAAATCTTTATCATTATTAATAAAATGTGTTCTGGAAGTGTAAGTGTGTGTAATGAAGTGGCCACTGAGTCAATGTACCTGTACATATATGTATATACTGTATATATGTAGCTACATTGACATATTTATGTACATGAATGAACATATGTATATTCCACCAAGTGAGAACAATCTTAGTTACAAAACATGTTAACAATAAAAGAAGAGTATTTATGATACTCCATAAATACTCTCTCTATTACTTGCTGTTTATCTCCCCCTCTTTCACACACACACACACACACACACACACACATACACTATACTGTGTGTCTGCAATAAAAGGTCTGTGCCTGAGGGATTGCAGAGGCCAACGTCACAACTCTCTGTACACTGACAAGCACTTTCTTCATTACCAGCCGACTAACTGTCTTACACGGCCTCCAGCTCCAATATCTATTCTCCTTAATTTACAGTACACTGGTTAAAAAGAAAAAGAGTTCAGGAGTGAAAGAGAAGGAATCTTAGGTAAAAGAGTAGGAGAAATAAAAACTGTAGGCAAAATGAAAAAAAAATCTAATTTGACACTAGTAATTTTATTGATTTAGTACCGGATATGAACTTACACTATCTCATAGCATGCAGCATATTATTTTGTATTTTATGTGTTTACACAATTTGTAATATCCAATGCTTTAAACACACAACATAAAGCTGGGACACGGGAGAGAAAGCTCAATTATGAGATTTTACAATATGCAGCATGGGTAGCTACAAACCTGGCTTTTTGAAGCCGGGTGTGGAGACAACGTCTATCAAAGGTTTAGTAAAGTACGGCTTCAGGCGTATTATTTTGATTAATGTAAGTTGTAAACAGAACATATTTATAAACAACGTTTCACAAGTTAAATGTATTTACCCTGTCAAAATCATCGGAACATTTTTATAATAATATATTTGCATGGTCACATACATAACTAATGAACGAGAAGTCAATACTTTAGATCCCCTAAACTGCCACTAGATGGCGACATTCAACATTGGCACAGCGCAGCCAACACTGCTGACTAAGGCTTAGATGACAGTGTTGATGTGTGTGTTTGCCAAGCCTGTATGCTTGTGTGCTAACATGTGATCAAGTGTGATGTGCAGATGACCTTGTGAGATGGTGCAGACTGTTTGACTCTCTTACTGTTCCACCCTAAGCCCAACCCTCGCTGTTCCTCCAGCATCACTCCATTGCCCTCCAAATCCCCACCCCCCTGCCCCGCGCACACACACACACACAATTTAACCAAGCTGGTAAAATAGAGTGTTGTGATGCAGCAGAGGCATAATCTGAACAAATGTCTGTTTAAGCTATCAAATGTTTAACAAATTGTATGGTGGAAGTCCATTAGCCTATATCTAGCAACACAGTACAACAATTTGTTTCCCTGCCCACTGAAAACATCAGGCTGTTGAAGCTGGAAAAAAAAAAAAGAAAAGAGCTTATGTTCCATCACCTCCTCTTATGCATCACCTTGCAGATCTGAAATGATTTGGTACAAGTTAAAAGACAACAGAGAAGGAGGGAGGTGTTAGGAATTCAACACATGATCTTGCAGTGTTGCAATGTGCTGTAAGTAACTGCTGCAGAGAGAGGGAGAGAGGGGGAGAGAGGAGGAGTGAGGGTAGGAGTTGTAGTCTATATTAAAGCAGGAGAATTGATTTTCGGAAGAAGGGAGGAGTGTGCTCCGGTAAAGAGAGGGAGAGGAAGAGAAGAGGTTGGGCACCTGATTCTGCATGTGTTGGAAAAAAAATTCTCTGGGGTCAGCCAATTAGAGGCTGGGTGACAACACTATCCTTGCGGCTCGCTAGTAAATCCTGCGCCACAAGATGGGCCACGTGCCTGTGTTCAATTAATGTATGAGCTTATATGCAGACACGCAGAATGACTGACGACACGAACACGAAAGAAAAATACCTCATTAGCGGGAAGACACTGAGATGGCTGGGGTTTAAACACTCCAGTATTTTAGCATCATCTGCTTTATTGGTCAATGTGTCTGGGAAGTAAGTGGTTGGGTTTTTGGTGGTTATTATTAGAATTTTATTTTCATTATTTCAACATAAGTTAATGGAGAGTCATACATTCTGACTGGTTTGTGGAGGAGTATTTAAAGGTGCCTTCATTCAGACTGCCCTCTGCCTGCATCTCTCTTCTTTTCTGTTGTTAGTTATTTGAGGTGGATTTGTTCACAAGTGAGAGGCAGTGATGCAGCTAAATTAACGACAGCTTGCTTTAGAACCCAAAAGACAAGAGTGTTTGGGTAGTCGGGTCACAGGAGTGCTAAAAGATGAGTGTTTTTAATGAAAGATTTTGAGGCAAGAGTGTAATTAGAATTTTAAACTAGTAGGGAGAGGCTAGGGAATAGTGCAGTGGTGGGATTCCTGACGTGCATGTAGAGGGTTATAGGTTTGATTCTACCGTGCCCTAATTCTTTGTTAGGTTCTGTTTATCCCTGCTTCAGGCTGGTTCTGAAAGTGATTCTTCATTGTCACAGGTGTACAGCCCCACAGCGTAGTCAGTGCTCAGCACAGTAGTAATCATTTGGTGAAGTTTTGTTCTCTCCAACTGCTGTGAAGAAGTGTTTTAACAAGGTAACAAAATTTGATTGATATGAGACAATAATGCAAAAGCTCCCTCACTTCACTGATGAACACATTTTAACTGCAATTACAGCACCCCTGCAGGATAATAAGAAAGTGTGTAATGCAAAGTCCCGTTTACTGTAGATGTTTTTTCTAAGTACCAACAATACCATCATCTGCATAAAAAAGATAGTTTTAATTACGTTTTATATTATCATTTCCCTCTATTCTGCATTCAGATATACTGTATTTTACTGCCAAGAATGAATAATGAACTTGTCTTTGAGCTTTAATGAACATCTTTCAAAGAAATGTTTCCTCAATTCTATATATAAAACAAAATCTTCAAAGACCAGTGAAGCTGCTCAAGATCTGTCTAACAAATCACATAATCTTCCACAGCAGATGGAGCCGGAACTGGCGAAGTACTGACGTAAACATATATTTCAGTGGAGAACTCCATCTGCTGAAGAAGATTGTGTGAAACAATCAAAAGGTAAACTGGGAATGAAGTACTTTCTCTGCTCACATCCATTGTCAAGATCTAAATGTTTTGTGCAGCTTGACCAATTGTGTTCACTTCAACATTTGATGACTTCCCTGCATTAGCATCATCTAAATATCATTAGCCTCAGCATCAATGTCTTCTACTGACAGGATCAAAACCAAATTAGTGACAGTCCCCAAAGGAATCAGATGGAGGGCTTAACAAATTAATAGGCTTTTAATAACAGGTCCGTGATGCTACAGCACTGTGATGATATTTGACAAGCATTAGATGATGTGCACTCCACTTGGTAACATTTGTCAACAGGAAGAATAGTGGGATAACACTGGGCATCAACGTCCTGATTTTGTTTTATATTTTATGAGTTTATACTCTAAATGTCTGTGACATTTCAAGGAATTCAAGGAGTTCAAGGAATTCTGACTCTCAGTAGGAACTAAGTTATTGTGACCATTGCATTAAATGAAATGTCTCACAGTTGTGGACACAGACATGATCCTGATAAACATAATCAGGAAAGTAGTCAATCAAAGGCAGAACTACGCCAATGATGCATTCATAGTCAGTGTCAATGTTCTGTGACTGGATTGCAGTACCTTGTGCACAACTAAACCTATTCATACTGATGTAAATGAGTTGCACTTCAAACACAGAAGTTCACAGTTTTGGCAGCGAGTGATAGTCTAGTGTTGTAAGGGAAAAGACATCATAACATCACAGTAGTTTTTTGTGGAGATATATATATATATATATATATATATATTAATATATGTATATACAGTATATGTATATGTGTATATATGGTATTACAGCCCAACTTGCATCCTGGACACACTCTACCCTCTAAGAACTATGACTTTATGACCCTGGCATTAATGATTGTATTATATTATATATCAACACATATTTTTAGAAGTTGTGCTGGAATTATTTACAGTAATTCTACCTATTCAGGTCAGGAAAATCTGACACCTATTATCCAATGCAGAAGTAAAGATTGCACATCAGCCTGGGCTCACCCACCTTCTACATGGTGTTTACTGCATTTGACCTTCACTCCTTTTCTAAAACTCTACAAAAAGCATCCCACAGGCATAGAATTCAGACCTACAAGGTCAGCTTCACCTAGATACAAATGTACAGAAGGCCTGATACAAATATAAACTGTTACTTAAATCTAAATATGTCTGCATTTTTCCACAAGCAATAACAAAGAGTTTCTTCTCTGCTATCAGCTTTATATGTTTCTAAGAATTGCACAGATTTCCAATACTGCGTGAAATCACCAACATCATATTGATGGAAAGCTAAGCATGATGTGTATATTTAAAAATTGAGCGTGTTGGCATATTTGTAGAAATTCCAACATATTCTTCAAAAAACCCACATTGGAAATATTTCTTTAGATGGATCTTTACAGATAATTATTATTTTCAAAGGGTTGACATATGGGTTTATATGAATAACATCAAACCAAAGTCTACATCTGTCCAAAAGATGCTGCAATGTGTGACATTCAGATGTCTGCTCCACTACCTGAACACTGACATCACTAAGGTCACAATTCCTCCCACTGTCTGCTCCTCTCTCATCAACCAGAAGAAGCTGTGAATATTTGTACCTTGTCTGATAGACGCAGAGAGAAGAGTAACAATCATTTGACGACCAATATAAGATTTAGAAGGAAAGAGCTCAGGTTAGATAGCAGATACAGAAGCTTTTCCATCCGGTGATGTCCTATCATATTCCTCCAAGGTGATCTGTTCTCATTCTTTCTTTTTTTTCCTTCCTTCTCTCACTCTCCCCTGCCCCCACTCTCTCCATCTCTCACATTCTCCCCGCCTGTCATTTATTTGGGCACGATAGCATCCATTTCAAGACCCTGATCCCTCTCTTCTTGTTTCAGAGAGTTACGTAACAGTGGCACTGTCAGAATAACAATTGGGAGGAGAGATTAGCACTGAGAAAGAGAGGAGTGAGATGAGGGGAGGGAGAGGGAAAAGACCCCCTGAATGTAGCACATCATTTCATCTGTTGTTTTCATAAATAAACAGATTTAACTGTGCTATGGAAGGACAAGCACAAAGAAGTGTTGCCACTGATAATTTGTTTTTGTTTTTTAAACCTGTCAGATAGATGAATGATGTGCTCAAAGCACTGCAGCAGTACGTGTCAGTTTAACTTCATCTATAATCATCACAGTCAGTCCCACATACCTGTAGTCAAATAATAGATCACACTGTTTCTTTTTTTTTAAATAAACTCTGTATTAACAGAGAAGACGCAGTTGTACAAGAATGAATCATCACATCTTCAACACTTTCCAGTAAAAGTAAAAGTATTCTAAAGCAGTGGAGTTTTAGTGGGATGCCGACCCCCTGCTTGATGTTGATCTGAACACTTTTCTGTTTTAGTAGAAAAAAAGGGCTTTTTGACTGGGAATCAAAGGGACCTAAATGGGTGTGGTGTGGGATGGGCTGCTTTAAAAAATCACTCTCAAGTCTCTGCAAGCTCATAAATAAATGCCATAGCCTCGCTAGAGAGAGGGGAGAGGGGCTGAGGGTTAGAGATAGAGGGAGAGAGAGCGAGGGGGGTGGGGGGGTAATGTGTGGGCAGGAGCAGTGGCCTCACATGCACCTTCCATTCCCGTTTTAATTACAGCAATGTAGGCTGCAACTTCTGGACAACCTGCCCCAGCAGCACTTACTGTCCAGCCCAAAGCTGCTGGACTCACTAAGACTCAGTCCTAGGCTCTATCAGCATGAGTGAGTACCTCAGCCATGGCTGCTGAGTCATCTGTCTGAGAGGTTCCACAGGGAACACACACACACACAAACATGGTGAAACTCATAAGTGAACCAAACCCAAAATTAATCAAAAATCATGTTTGGATTATTTAAGAGTGCTCAGGGATTTTTCTTGAGACAGCACTTATTATTTCTCACATATATTTCTCAATCTCAAAAATGTCACACATGTGACCTGCAGCTTTTTCGGGCAGATGGAAAAAAGCCCTCAGACCTTGGAAATTGACAAAGAGGTGAAATCATTTATTGACTGTTCAGACAGAAATGTCCTGTCAACACTTCTGACTATTGATTCAGCAAATGTCAGCTTTCTCTGAATGATGCCACATTCAGAGGTTGGAATGTTGTTTCCCAAAAGAGAAATGTTTAATTCATTTAGTTTAGAAAAAATAATAAATACATCTACTCGTTAGTGTTCAGTAGAACTTAAAAAAAAAAAAATCTGTCTTATTTTTAAACAAAAATTATGATAAATATTTTGACTTTAATCTCAAAGTTCAGGATAAATTGTAAACATTTCGTGTTTAATCACACAATTCAGCGACAAAATAATACATTCTTCTTTTATCTAAAAACTAGGAAAAGAAAAATGAAATAGCCAATTAAATATATATGATTTCAAAATAAAAATGTAATCTATTATGATTTATCTTACATATCTGAATTCTGAATAAACAGTAATTTAATGAATTCAACTTTTTTTTAATGATTAAACGTAAAATTTGTAATTGGAGGCCAACACAAATTAACAGATTTATGGGAATAAGTCTTGTATATAATATAAGAATACCAAGACTGTCCTTTAAAATTTAAGTCAAGGAACATGGGTGAAAACAATTATCTGCAGTCCTTTGTATAACAACACAGCTATAAACATTAGCAGATGATCTTGTAGACAATGTTGAAACTCATTTGTCACTTGTTTCCCCTGAACAACCGTTCATATCAAGTTCACAATTTTGACCACAGTCAGTGAGGATTTAAAAACAGAAGTCAAAGTTAACTCATGGCCTTAATCACTGCTGCAGCACCACTAATCCACTTCAACAATCCTGCAAACACACACATACACACACCAAGACAGACCTATACATTAGACACATTAACCTCAGTGGAAGCCTCCGCTTCCTGTTGGGGCTGGAATTGATCAGACCAGTATTATTAAAGAGTCTGAACATTACAAGCAGTCAAAGAGTAAAACATCATATGCAAACATTCATAATAGGCCTTCAGCCATAGGAAACTGACGTCAGAGTCTAATGATTCTCACATTGTAATTATGAAAACAGTCTTATAAACAGTTCACTCCAATCTCTACTTAAAGCTGCAGTATGTAAGATTTAAAATAAAATCTTGCTGCTTGTCCTTCCTGTTCCCAAGAACTCAATGGAGCTATGGTGACCTTAACATACCACATAAGTTGCAAAAAGTCTTTCCATGCACTTTATCGTTGACTATATTTGTCAGTATAAACCATTACTACTGACTGACTCACTTGTACACAAATATAATCAAATTTTAAGTTTTAAAAAAATCTTACAGACTACACCTTTAGTGTTTGTTGAAAAACTGCATCAATAGTGTACTTGTAAGATAGAAAATACTGCCGTGTACATGGATTCTGAAGACTGTTAGATCTGTTAGCCTGCCTGCAGGGGGCAGTTTAGTAAATAATGATCTCATCCTGTAGTACTAAAACATCTGTATACTGGAGGACACCGACCTCTACATGATCATTCCGTGTTCATCTGAAAAAGCAAAAACAAAAACAAAACCATTGTGACTTAAATACCTGCCCATAAAACAAATATAGTTAATTAGTCAGTCCAATATTTTTATGTCCTGTTGTGGCATCTGTAATGAAAGAATAAACTAACATTCTTAGCTATAAGCTACTGTTATTATAATAATTCATTCATTCACTACTGTTAATTATTCATTCATCCATTCATCTTCAATTACTTTATCTTGTTAAGAGCTACAGGGGGAGCTAGAGATACCAGGGACCACCTTGTACACATTCACACCTATGGTCAACATAGATGTGCAGTTATCAAACTAGATCTTTAGAAAATGCACCTATACATAGTTATAGTCTTATGATAATAAAAAAGACAGCATTTAAACATCCGTGTTACTGGAGCACTTCCATTGACTTCTCTCAATTCATAAATTATTCACAGCTCATATTTTGGGGAGTAGGGAGTTTGAATTAAAAAATGAAAAGAATAGAAAGAAAAGGTGAAACTACTAAACTATCATCGTCATTTGAGATGATCTGTCAACAGATAAACCATTTCACTCTTAAGTGGCTGTAGATGTAAACAAAACGCATGCAAAGAAACAAGGTGAAGTCAGTGCTTTCAGACTAAAAGGTGCTTCGTTCACAGTCTGACAATGCTCATTTTTCAGGAGGAGCCAACTCATCAATAAAAGTCATTTGAGAACAACATTATCCACTGCTCAGAAACTGACCTGCACTGTATAATACCAACTCCACCACTGAGCCAATTAAAAGGGGACAAAAGATGAATTGTTCCCTTTATACTACGGACGAACATGAGCGGACGAGAACTGTAGATGATCGCCTCCATCACGTCCCCACTGAAATTGTCATGTAGATTTAGGAGAGTAAAAAAAACATCCAATATTATCTCCAAATGTCCCATCTTAAATCAATTACTAGTAAAATAAATAAGGCTTTTAACACAAGAAGACCAGCTAGCTGCCCCTAGAGGCCATAATACTCATTACTGCAAAGTCAAGTGAAGGAGATTAATCAGGTGTACAGTAAGTAACCAGCTGACCTGCTGACACTGTCATCCATTTACAGCACTGCTATTGTGCCTAAAATTACACAAACAGCAATAAATCAAAGTATACTGCATGAGGTGAAAGCCTTCTTTAGGTAAAGCACAGAAAAGATCAATACTGAGAGCCAGGTCAGATTCTTCATACAGTTACTCACATAGAATGGTAACTGGAATATCTCCAGTCAACATGAAAACTGAGGCTTATGTAACAGAAAGCAGTTGTTGGTAACAGAGTGGCAAATAAATAGAAAATTAAATCTAAAGAAAATGTAAACACTATAAAAAAACCCGTTGCATTTCAAATAAGAAGGTCAATACAGTCAATTAAAACATGTACAGAAGGAAACTAAGATTTAAGTGTTGTGTTGGTTTGGTACCAGTTATTTATGACTGCTAGCTGTAGGTGTTCAGAAGAAAACAAAGTGCCAAAAATGAAAGAAATGACCTCAGCAATAACGCCTTCTTCAGAATCCAGGAACGGCTGGTGTGGACAAAACAAGGAGTGGAGGTTAGGAGGTTCACCCAAAGCTGCACTGTTATGTAAGTAGAGGATCTTCTGAAACCAAACCTACGTGGTCCGGGTTGGCCTGCATTAGCAGGCTCCTCATAAATCACATCCATACTGTTGGAGCTGCAGGGTTTCCCATCTCATCAGGACTTTGCATATATTGCACATACTGTATACTGTATGTCACACACATTGTCTTGTATGCAACCATTCACCTGAAGTAAAACATTGATTTGAGTTAGGAATTAGGAATTCCCATATTCCACACAAAATAATATTAACATGATGGGTTTGTTTGTTTGTTTGTTTACTTTTTCAGAATATCTATTTTGTAAATTGTCTAAATTGGGGTTCTTGAGACTTGAGACAACCACTGGTTTAAATGTTGCCAGGTTGAAATACTGATATACTGGTGCAAGTGGCTGGAGATAATATAGTAGAGATCTGCACTGCTGCTGTTAAAACCCAGAGTAGAATTCAGTGACAGAGTGTTTGTAGAATAATTCTTGAGATTGAAATTTATGTCAATAAAGTTTTGTTGTAGTGTACAGTACATGGGTGTACAGCTCCCCAAATCACTGATTGCTCAACAGGACAGCATCCCATAATTAGTTTTCTGTGAATGACCAACTAAGGCATGTCTGTCTCCAGCATCATTAGTCATCATGACTGAACATGTTTTGGTTCTTGAGGAAAACAGTTTGACTAGATTACATGTCTATATTAAACATATCAATATCATTGCATTCAAACTATTATAAGTATTAACAGTGCCCTCTAGCGGACAAATGAGGAGTTTTGAGTTTATAAACTGTATTTATTTTATTTTAATTTTATGGTCTGTATTGTCATTGTACCACGAGGATACAACGAAACTGAGTCTCTGCTTTTAACCCATCACCAAGATGAGCAGTGGGCGGCTTTAAGCGCCCGCAAGTATGTATAGTATTCCTGTGTAATCTACCTTTAACTTGAGTCACTGGCTGGTGACAGCCCTCATACAGAACGGCAGCAGTTTTCTGTCCGTGTTAAAAGATTGGTTCTAAATCTGCGACACATGGCAGAGGAGAAAATCCCTGACAGGCAACCCCCTCAGGTACATCTGAGTCATAACATCTTTCCCTTTCTCTCCCCTTCACATCTCTTTTTCTCTATCTCTACTCTTTGATTTTCCACTAGCACACCCACTAACCCTGTACCTGCATCTCAGCCCTGCCTTCCCTTTTCTGGGAGAGTGGAATCTGCCCATAACATTGTCTTTTACTGCATCAGCATCAGATTGGTTTACAGCCAATCTGGCACAGTGCAGACTCGCAGGGCGACTGGACTCACATCTTCGACGGCCAATTTGCCAGCACTACACAACAGCAGACTCTGCAGATGACTCATTTTTCATTAATGAGTTTGAGTAAAATGCGACACAAGCAGCCCGAGGGATGAAGCAGGCCCTCCTTGTGGACAGTGTGTTTCTGTGTATGTGTTTGTGTGTGTGAATGTGTGTAATTGGCTAAACAGAGATTTATTGTTTACAACACGATCTGCCAGTCACTTCAGCTCAGCCTCTGTGGGACTCACACTGAGGGAAAGGTGCAGGTACTGCAGCCACTGACAAAGCTGCACAGAAGTACAGCTCCACTGTCCTTGTGGTAGACTAACGGTCTGGTGGAATTTCTCTCATTGACACGATACCGCAGTGTGAAAACAAAGAAAGAGGAGAGAGAGAAAGAGAGGGAGAAAGAAGGGTGAGACAGAGATGGGAGAGGGACAGCGGCAGAGTGAGAGGTAGAATACTTCACTGCCCTATCAGACGGCTCAGGCAGGACAGTCAGTAATGCAGGTATAAGGCAGTTTTAGAGGAGTAGGGAAGCATGCAGTGAGTTTCCCCGTGTCTGTATGTGCAGGACATACATGTGTGCGTACAGGGAGGCTGTGTTCGTACACACAGTAGAAACACACTCGTGCCTGGGTTTCCATGTGTGCCCTGGAGCCCCTGACCACAGCTTAGCATGACAGGAAAAAGGAAGATAGAGTGTGAGAGGGGAGTGTGGGGGGGACCTTCCAAACCCTTCTGCCCCCCCACATCCCTAAAAAAAAAGCACACACCTACCCCTCTACCCATCACCGCATCGCACCCCTGACTACCCCATCTGCGAGTAGTCCCAGTACCTTTCGCTTTTTATCCCGGGAGCGACTCCTCTTTTTGACCCTCTCCTCCTCCTTCTCCTTGCGCTCCTGCTCTGCAAGGGCTTCTAAATCCTTGTTCTTGCGGAGATGTTTGGCCGCTTGTGCCATGGCGGTGTTGGTCAGGGTCTAGGGGCTAGGTGGTCTTGTGCAGGTCCTACAGCGGTAAACTGCTGGGGACTACCTGGACTCGGGCTGCTGCTGCCGCCGTCGTTTGTTCCTGCAGAGTCTGTGAGTGTGCTCACCCTCAGCCTCCTCCTCCTCCTTCTCTTCAGCAGTGCAGTCACACACACATCGGCAGTCTTAAGCCGTCTACTGTGGGATGCTACTGCAGCGCAACTCTCTCTCCCTCACCCTCTCTCTTTCTTGCTCTCTCTTTCTCTGTCTTTCTCTGTCTCTCTCTCTCTCCCAAATCCTCATAAACACTTCCTCTGTTCAGTGTTTTTAAATATTCCTCTCTTCACTTGTCACATTCTTCTCTGTGAAGATGAAAATGGAAAATTAAGTCAAACAAACAGCCTTTCCTCCCTCTCTGCTGGGTTTCCCCCTCTTTACATCATCCCGTCTCTCTCTTTCTCTTTCTCTCTCCCTCTCTCTCTCTCTTCCTCTCCCTCTCTGTCACCCTCTCCCCCTCTCCCTCTCTCACTCTCTATCACTGCTTCAGTATGCTGTAATACTGTTACCATCCTCCCCATCAACAAAGATTAAAGAAAAATGGACTGACAGTCAGCACAGTGAGCAGCTCTGAATCAAAGTCAACTCTGCTTCTTCACATTGTATTGATTTGGTTTCATTTTGCTGTATTTAATATCTCAGTATGTCAAAGTCCTGCTGTGTGTCCATCTGTGGAGGAACACGAGGAAACACAGAGAAGCCATCATCACCAGCACCAATCAAGCGTCTCTCTCTCACACACACAAACGCACGAAATACAGCAGAATAACAGGGGAACTTACATAGGTGTGCAATATGAAAACATGCATGAAGCAAAAACACTGCTAGGGTCTCCTTTACACTCCCCTTCTGTCTTTCTCCATCCTTCTCTGCTCCCTCCTCCCTTTCTACTCTTCAGGCGTTGCAGCAGACAGGATTGGTACCCTTGCAAGGATGTTGGTGCAGTGTGCTTGTGCATATTAGACTGAGGCTGTTAGCAATAAAAAGGCTTATTCCATATTAGTATCTAATCAGAATGAATGTAGAGTGTGACACATGCATCGTTGTCAGGAGTGTAGAATTCCTTCACTCTTGTGTTTCACCTTCCTATTCAATGCAGTTTTGCAAACTCGGATTAGCTTTAGATACGAAATATATTTTTTTAGTACAAATCACTTGTCACATGTCTGGCACTGAAACATTTGGTGGATGTAGGTGAAAAATAGTCTATAGAATGGGAGGTGCTCATAGAGCTGGCACCTGTT